>NC_134359.1:307818609-307959828 GCF_048569485.1 Anomaloglossus baeobatrachus | reverse complement strand
CTTGTTATGTATAGCACCATCCCATTATTACATAGTGTCATTCCTTGTAATGTATAGCGCCATCCCATTATTACACAGTGTCATCCTTGTTATATATAGCACCATCCCATTATTACATAGTGTCATCCCTTGTTATATATAGCACCATTCCATTATTACACAGTGTCATCCCTTGTTATATATAGCACCATCCATTATTACACAATGTCATCCCTTGTTATGTATAGCACCATCCCATTAATACACAGTGTCATCCCTTGTTATGTATAGCGCCATCCCATTATTACACAGTGTCATCCCTTGTTATGTATAGCGCCATCCCATTATTACATAGTGTCATCCCTTGTTATATATAGCACCATCCCATTATTACACAGTGTCATTCCTTGTTATGTATAGCGCCATCCCATTATTACACAGTGTCATCCCTTGTTATATATAGCACCATCCCATTATTACACAGTGTCATTCCTTGTTATGTATAGCACCATCCCATTATTACACAGTGTCATCTCTTGTTATGTATAGCACCATCCCATTATTACATAGTGTCATCCCTTGTTATGTATAGCACCATCCCATTATTACACTAGTGTCATCTCTTGTTATATATAGCACCATCCCATTATTACACAATGTCATCCCTTGTTATGTATAGCGCCATCACATTATTACACAGTGTCATCCCTTGTTATGTATAGCACCATCCCATTATTACACAGTGTCATCCCTTGTTATGTATAGCACCATCCCATTATTACACAGTGTCATCTCTTGTTATGTATAGCACCATCCCATTATTACATAGTGTCATCCTTGTTATGTATAGCACCATCCCATTATTACATAGTGTCATCCCTTGTTATGTATAGCACCATCCCATTATTACAGTGTCATCCCTTGTTATGTATAGCACCATCCCATTATTACACAGTGTCATCCCTTGTTATGTTTAGCACCATCCCATTATTACACAGTGTCATCCCTTGTTATGTATAGCACCATCCCATTATTACATAGTGTCATTCCTTGTTATATATAGCACCATCCCATTATTACACAGTGTCATTCCTTGTTATATATAGCACCATCCCATTATTACACAGTGTCATCCCTTGTTATGTATAGCACCATCCCATTATTACACAGTGTCATCCCTTGTTATGTATAGCACCATCCCATTATTACACAGTGTCATCTCTTGTTATGTATAGCACCATCCCATTATTACACAGTGTCATCCCTTATTATGTATAGCACCATCCCATTATTACACAGTGTCATCCCTTGTTATGTATAGCGCCATCCCATTATTACACAGTGTCATCCCTTGTTATGTATAGCACCATCCCATTATTACACAGTGTCATCCCTTGTTATATATAGCACCATCTCATTATTACATAGTGTCATCCCTTGTTATATATAGCACCATCCCATTATTACACAGTGTCATCCCTTGTTATGTATAGCACCATCCCATTATTACACAGTGTCATCCCCTGTTATGTATAGCACCATCCCATTATTACACAGTGTCATCCCTTGTTATGTATAGCACCATCCCATTATTACATAGTGTCATCCCTTGTTATGTATAGCACCATCCCATTATTACACAGTGTCATCCCTTGTTTATGTATAGCACCATCCCATTATTACATAGTGTCATCCTTGTTATGTATAGCACCATCCCATTATTACATAGTGTCATTCCTTGTTATGTATAGCGCCATCCCATTATTACACAGTGTCATTCCTTGTTATGTATAGCGCCATCCCATTATTACACAGTGTCATCCCTTGTTATGTATAGCACCATCCCATTATTACATATTGTCATCCCTTGTTATGTATAGCGCCATCACATTATTACACAGTGTCATTCCTTGTTATGTATAGCACCATCCCATTATTACATAGTGTCATTCCTTGTAATGTATAGCGACCATCCCATTATTACACAGTGTCATCCCCTTGTTATATATAGCACCATCCCATTATTACATAGTGTCATCCCTTGTTATATATAGCACCAATCCATTATTACACAGTGTCATCCCTTGTTATATATAGCACCATCCCATTATTACACAGTGTCATCCCTTGTTATGTATAGCACCATCCCATTATTACACAGTGTCATCCCTTGTTATGTATAGCGACCATCCCATTATTACACAGTGTCATTCCTTGTTATGTATAGCGCCATCCCATTATTACATAGTGTCATCCCTTGTTATATATAGCACCATCCCATTATTACACAGTGTCATTCCCTTGTTATGTATAGCGCCATCCCATTATTACACAGTGTCATCCCTTGTTATATATAGCACCATCCCATTATTACACAGTGTCATTCCTTGTTATGTATAGCACCATCCCATTATTACACAGTGTCATCTCTTGTTATGTATAGCACCATCCCATTATTACATAGTGTCATCCTTGTTATGTATAGCACCATCCCATTATTACACAGTGTCATCCCTTGTTATATATAGCACCATCCATTATTACACAATGTCATCCCTTGTTATGTATAGCGCCATCACATTATTACACAGTGTCATCCCTTGTTATGTATAGCACCATCCCATTATTACACAGTGTCATCCCTTGTTATGTATAGCACCATCCCATTATTACACAGTGTCATTCCTTGTTATGTATAGCACCATCCCATTATTACACAATGTCATCCCTTGTTATGTATAGCACCATCCCATTATTACACAGTGTCATCCCTTGTTATGTATAGCACCATCCCATTATTACACAGTGTCATCTCTTGTTATGTATAGCACCATCCCATTATTACATAGTGTCATCCCTTGTTATGTATAGCACCATCCCATTATTACATAGTGTCATCCCTTGTTATGTATAGCACCATCCCATTATTACACAGTGTCATCCCTTGTTATGTATAGCACCATCCCATTATTACACAGTGTCATCCCTTATTATGTATAGCACCATCCCATTATTACACAGTGTCATCCCTTGTTATGTATAGCACCATCCCATTATTACACAGTGTCATCCCTTGTTATGTATAGCACCATCCCATTATTACATTGTGTCATTCCTTGTTATATATAGCACCATCCCATTATTACACAGTGTCATTCCTTGTTATATATAGCACCATCCCATTATTACACAGTGTCATCCCTTGTTATGTATAGCACCATCCCATTATTACATAGTGTCATCCCTTGTTATGTATAGCACCATCCCATTATTACACAGTGTCATCCCTTGTTATGTATAGCACCATCCCATTATTACACAGTGTCATCCCTTGTTATGTATAGCACCATCCCATTATTACACAGTGTCATCTCTTGTTATGTATAGCACCATCCCATTATTACACAGTGTCATCCCTTATTATGTATAGCACCATCCCATTATTACACAGTGTCATCCCCTGTTATGTATAGCGCCATCCCATTATTACACAGTGTCATCCCTTGTTATGTATAGCACCATCCCATTATTACACAGTGTCATCCCTTGTTATATATAGCACCATCCCATTATTACATAGTGTCATCCCTTGTTATATATAGCACCATCCCATTATTACACAGTGTCATCCCTTGTTATGTATAGCACCATCCCATTATTACACAGTGTCATCCCCTGTTATGTATAGCACCATCCCATTATTACACAGTGTCATCCCTTGTTATATATAGCACCATCCCATTATTACAGTGTCATCCCTTGTTATGTATAGCACCATCCCATTATTACATAGTGTCATTCCTTGTTATGTATAGCACCATCCCATTATTACACAGTGTCATCCCTGTTATATATAGCACCATCCCATTATTACACAGTGTCATTCCTTGTTATGTATAGCACCATCCCATTATTACACAGTGTCATCCCTTGTTATGTATAGCACCATCCCATTATTACATAGTGTCATTCCTTGTTATGTATAGCACCATCCCATTATTACACAGTGTCATCTCTTGTTATGTATAGCACCATCCCATTATTACACAGTGTCATCCCTTATTATGTATAGCACCATCCCATTATTACACAGTGTCCATCCCCTGTTATGTATAGCGCCATCCCATTATTACACAGTGTCATCCCTTGTTATGTATAGCACCATCCCATTATTACATAGTGTCATCTGTTATGTATAGCACCATCCCATTATTACACAGTGTCATCCCTTGTTATGTATAGCACCATCCCATTATTACACAGTGTCATCTCTTGTTATGTATAGCACCATCCCATTATTACACAGTGTCATCCCTTATTATGTATAGCACCATCCCATTATTACACAGTGTCATCCCTTGTTATGTATAGCACCATCCCATTATTACACAGTGTCATCCCTTGTTATATATAGCACCATCCCATTATTACACAGTGTCATCCCTTGTTATGTATAGCACCATCCCATTATTACATAGTGTCATCCCTTGTTATATATAGCACCATCCCATTATTACACAGTGTCATCCCTTGTTATGTATAGCGCCATCCCATTATTACACAGTGTCATCCCTTGTTATGTATAGCACCATCCCATTATTACACAGTGTCATCCCCTGTTATGTATAGCACCATCCCATTATTACACAGTGTCATCCCTTATGTATAGCACCATCCCATTATTACACAGTGTCATCCCTTGTTATGTATAGCACCATCCCATTATTACACAGTGTCATCCCTTGTTATGTATAGCACCATCCCATTATTACACAGTGTCATCCCTTGTTATGTATAGCACCATCCCATTATTACACAGTGTCATCCCTTATGTATAGCACCATCCCATTATTACACAGTGTCATTCCTTGTTATGTATAGCGCCATCCCATTATTACACAGTGTCATCCCTTGTTATATATAGCACCATCCCATTATTACAGTGTCATCCCTTGTTATGTATAGCACCATCCCATTATTACATAGTGTCATTCCTTGTTATGTATAGCACCATCCCATTATTACACAGTGTCATCCCTTGTTATGTATAGCACCATCCCATTATTACACAGTGTCATCCCTTGTTATGTATAGCACCATCCCATTATTACATAGTGTCATTCCTTGTTATGTATAGCACCATCCCATTATTACACAGTGTCATCCCTTGTTATATATAGCACCATCCCATTATTACACAGTGTCATCCCCTGTTATGTATAGCACCATCCCATTATTACAGAGTGTCATCCCTTGTTATGTATAGCACCATCCCATTATTACATAGTGTCATCCCTTGTTATGTATAGCACCATCCCATTATTACACAGTGTCATCCCCTGTTATGTATAGCACCATCCCATTATTACACAGTGTCATCCCTTGTTATGTATAGCGCCATCCCATTATTACACAGTGTCATCCCTTGTTATGTATAGCGCCATCCCATTATTACACAGTGTCATCCCTTGTTATGTATAGCGCCATCCCATTATTACATAGTGTCATCTCTTGTTATGTATAGCACCATCCCATTATTACACAGTGTCATCCCTTGTTATGTATAGCACCATCCCATTATTACACAGTGTCATCTCTTGTTATGTATAGCACCATCCCATTATTACACAGTGTCATCCCTTGTTATGTATAGCACCATCCCATTATTACACAGTGTCATCTCTTGTTATGTATAGCACCATCCCATTATTACACAGTGTCATCCCTTATTATGTATAGCACCATCCCATTATTACACAGTGTCATCCCTTGTTATGTATAGCACCATCCCATTATTACACAGTGTCATCCCTTGTTATATATAGCACCATCCCATTATTACACAGTGTCATCCCTTGTTATGTATAGCACCATCCCATTATTACATAGTGTCATCCCTTGTTATATATAGCACCATCCCATTATTACACAGTGTCATCCCTTGTTATGTATAGCGCCATCCCATTATTACACAGTGTCATCCCTTGTTATGTATAGCACCATCCCATTATTACACAGTGTCATCCCCTGTTATGTATAGCACCATCCCATTATTACACAGTGTCATCCCTTATGTATAGCACCATCCCATTATTACACAGTGTCATCCCTTGTTATGTATAGCACCATCCCATTATTACACAGTGTCATCCCTTGTTATGTATAGCACCATCCCATTATTACACAGTGTCATCCCTTGTTATGTATAGCACCATCCCATTATTACACAGTGTCATCCCTTATGTATAGCACCATCCCATTATTACACAGTGTCATTCCTTGTTATGTATAGCGCCATCCCATTATTACACAGTGTCATCCCTTGTTATATATAGCACCATCCCATTATTACAGTGTCATCCCTTGTTATGTATAGCACCATCCCATTATTACATAGTGTCATTCCTTGTTATGTATAGCACCATCCCATTATTACACAGTGTCATCCCTTGTTATATATAGCACCATCCCATTATTACACAGTGTCATCCCCTGTTATGTATAGCACCATCCCATTATTACAGAGTGTCATCCCTTGTTATGTATAGCACCATCCCATTATTACATAGTGTCATCCCCTTGTTATGTATAGCACCATCCCATTATTACACAGTGTCATCCCCTGTTATGTATAGCACCATCCCATTATTACACAGTGTCATCCCTTGTTATGTATAGCGCCATCCCATTATTACACAGTGTCATCCCTTGTTATGTATAGCGCCATCCCATTATTACACAGTGTCATCCCTTGTTATGTATAGCGCCATCCCATTATTACATAGTGTCATCTCTTGTTATGTATAGCACCATCCCATTATTACACAGTGTCATCCCTTGTTATGTATAGCACCATCCCATTATTACACAGTGTCATCTCTTGTTATGTATAGCACCATCCCATTATTACATATTGTCATCCCTTGTTATGTATAGCGCCATCACATTATTACACAGTGTCATTCCTTGTTATGTATAGCACCATCCCATTATTACATAGTGTCATTCCTTGTAATGTATAGCGCCATCCCATTATTACACAGTGTCATCCCTTGTTATATATAGCACCATCCCATTATTACATAGTGTCATCCCTTGTTATATATAGCACCAATCCATTATTACACAGTGTCATCCCTTGTTATATATAGCACCATCCCATTATTACACAGTGTCATCCCTTGTTATGTATAGCACCATCCCATTATTACACAGTGTCATCCCTTGTTATGTATAGCGCCATCCCATTATTACACAGTGTCATTCCTTGTTATGTATAGCGCCATCCCATTATTACATAGTGTCATCCCTTGTTATATATAGCACCATCCCATTATTACACAGTGTCATTCCTTGTTATGTATAGCGCCATCCCATTATTACACAGTGTCATCCCTTGTTATATATAGCACCATCCCATTATTACACAGTGTCATTCCTTGTTATGTATAGCACCATCCCATTATTACACAGTGTCATCTCTTGTTATGTATAGCACCATCCCATTATTACATAGTGTCATCCCTTGTTATGTATAGCACCATCCCATTATTACACAGTGTCATCCCTTGTTATATATAGCACCATCCCATTATTACACAATGTCATCCCTTGTTATGTATAGCGCCATCACATTATTACACAGTGTCATCCCTTGTTATGTATAGCACCATCCCATTATTACACAGTGTCATCCCTTGTTATGTATAGCACCATCCCATTATTACACAGTGTCATTCCTTGTTATGTATAGCACCATCCCATTATTACACAATGTCATCCCTTGTTATGTATAGCACCATCCCATTATTACACAGTGTCATCCCTTGTTATGTATAGCACCATCCCATTATTACACAGTGTCATCTCTTGTTATGTATAGCACCATCCCATTATTACATAGTGTCATCCCTTGTTATGTATAGCACCATCCCATTATTACATAGTGTCATCCCTTGTTATGTATAGCACCATCCCATTATTACACAGTGTCATCCCTTGTTATGTATAGCACCATCCCATTATTACACAGTGTCATCCCTTATTATGTATAGCACCATCCCATTATTACACAGTGTCATCCCTTGTTATGTATAGCACCATCCCATTATTACACAGTGTCATCCCTTGTTATGTATAGCACCATCCCATTATTACATTGTGTCATTCCTTGTTATATATAGCACCATCCCATTATTACACAGTGTCATTCCTTGTTATATATAGCACCATCCCATTATTACACAGTGTCATCCCTTGTTATGTATAGCACCATCCCATTATTACATAGTGTCATCCCTTGTTATGTATAGCACCATCCCATTATTACACAGTGTCATCCCTTGTTATGTATAGCACCATCCCATTATTACACAGTGTCATCCCTTGTTATGTATAGCACCATCCCATTATTACACAGTGTCATCTCTTGTTATGTATAGCACCATCCCATTATTACACAGTGTCATCCCTTATTATGTATAGCACCATCCCATTATTACACAGTGTCATCCCCTGTTATGTATAGCGCCATCCCATTATTACACAGTGTCATCCCTTGTTATGTATAGCACCATCCCATTATTACACAGTGTCATCCCTTGTTATATATAGCACCATCCCATTATTACATAGTGTCATCCCTTGTTATATATAGCACCATCCCATTATTACACAGTGTCATCCCTTGTTATGTATAGCACCATCCCATTATTACACAGTGTCATCCCTGTTATGTATAGCACCATCCCATTATTACACAGTGTCATCCCTTGTTATATATAGCACCATCCCATTATTACAGTGTCATCCCTTGTTATGTATAGCACCATCCCATTATTACATAGTGTCATTCCTTGTTATGTATAGCACCATCCCATTATTACACAGTGTCATCCCCTGTTATATATAGCACCATCCCATTATTACACAGTGTCATTCCTTGTTATGTATAGCACCATCCCATTATTACACAGTGTCATCCCTTGTTATGTATAGCACCATCCCATTATTACATAGTGTCATTCCTTGTTATGTATAGCACCATCCCATTATTACACAGTGTCATCTCTTGTTATGTATAGCACCATCCCATTATTACACAGTGTCATCCCTTATTATGTATAGCACCATCCCATTATTACACAGTGTCATCCCCTGTTATGTATAGCGCCATCCCATTATTACACAGTGTCATCCCTTGTTATGTATAGCACCATCCCATTATTACATAGTGTCATCTCTTGTTATGTATAGCACCATCCCATTATTACACAGTGTCATCCCTTGTTATGTATAGCACCATCCCATTATTACACAGTGTCATCTCTTGTTATGTATAGCACCATCCCATTATTACACAGTGTCATCCCTTATTATGTATAGCACCATCCCATTATTACACAGTGTCATCCCTTGTTATGTATAGCACCATCCCATTATTACACAGTGTCATCCCTTGTTATATATAGCACCATCCCATTATTACACAGTGTCATCCCTTGTTATGTATAGCACCATCCCATTATTACATAGTGTCATCCCTTGTTATATATAGCACCATCCCATTATTACACAGTGTCATCCCTTGTTATGTATAGCGCCATCCCATTATTACACAGTGTCATCCCTTGTTATGTATAGCACCATCCCATTATTACACAGTGTCATCCCCTGTTATGTATAGCACCATCCCATTATTACACAGTGTCATCCCTTATGTATAGCACCATCCCATTATTACACAGTGTCATCCCTTGTTATGTATAGCACCATCCCATTATTACACAGTGTCATCCCTTGTTATGTATAGCACCATCCCATTATTACACAGTGTCATCCCTTGTTATGTATAGCACCATCCCATTATTACACAGTGTCATCCCTTATGTATAGCACCATCCCATTATTACACAGTGTCATTCCTTGTTATGTATAGCGCCATCCCATTATTACACAGTGTCATCCCTTGTTATATATAGCACCATCCCATTATTACAGTGTCATCCCTTGTTATGTATAGCACCATCCCATTATTACATAGTGTCATTCCTTGTTATGTATAGCACCATCCCATTATTACACAGTGTCATCCCTTGTTATGTATAGCACCATCCCATTATTACACAGTGTCATCCCTTGTTATGTATAGCACCATCCCATTATTACATAGTGTCATTCCTTGTTATGTATAGCACCATCCCATTATTACACAGTGTCATCCCTTGTTATATATAGCACCATCCCATTATTACACAGTGTCATCCCCTGTTATGTATAGCACCATCCCATTATTACAGAGTGTCATCCCTTGTTATGTATAGCACCATCCCATTATTACATAGTGTCATCCCTTGTTATGTATAGCACCATCCCATTATTACACAGTGTCATCCCCTGTTATGTATAGCACCATCCCATTATTACACAGTGTCATCCCTTGTTATGTATAGCGCCATCCCATTATTACACAGTGTCATCCCTTGTTATGTATAGCGCCATCCCATTATTACACAGTGTCATCCCTTGTTATGTATAGCGCCATCCCATTATTACATAGTGTCATCTCTTGTTATGTATAGCACCATCCCATTATTACACAGTGTCATCCCTTGTTATGTATAGCACCATCCCATTATTACACAGTGTCATCTCTTGTTATGTATAGCACCATCCCATTATTACACAGTGTCATCCCTTGTTATGTATAGCACCATCCCATTATTACACAGTGTCATCTCTTGTTATGTATAGCACCATCCCATTATTACACAGTGTCATCCCTTATTATGTATAGCACCATCCCATTATTACACAGTGTCATCCCTTGTTATGTATAGCACCATCCCATTATTACACAGTGTCATCCCTTG
Organism: Anomaloglossus baeobatrachus; assembly: GCF_048569485.1. Lineage (NCBI taxonomy): Eukaryota > Metazoa > Chordata > Amphibia > Anura > Aromobatidae > Anomaloglossus > Anomaloglossus baeobatrachus. The sequence continues at coordinate 307,948,978 of NC_134359.1, read as the reverse complement.
TTATATATAGCACCATCCCATTATTACACAGTGTCATCCCTTGTTATGTATAGCACCATCCCATTATTACATAGTGTCATCCCTTGTTATATATAGCACCATCCCATTATTACACAGTGTCATCCCTTGTTATGTATAGCGCCATCCCATTATTACACAGTGTCATCCCTTGTTATGTATAGCACCATCCCATTATTACACAGTGTCATCCCCTGTTATGTATAGCACCATCCCATTATTACACAGTGTCATCCCTTATGTATAGCACCATCCCATTATTACACAGTGTCATCCCTTGTTATGTATAGCACCATCCCATTATTACACAGTGTCATCCCTTGTTATGTATAGCACCATCCCATTATTACACAGTGTCATCCCTTGTTATGTATAGCACCATCCCATTATTACACAGTGTCATCCCTTATGTATAGCACCATCCCATTATTACACAGTGTCATTCCTTGTTATGTATAGCGCCATCCCATTATTACACAGTGTCATCCCTTGTTATATATAGCACCATCCCATTATTACAGTGTCATCCCTTGTTATGTATAGCACCATCCCATTATTACATAGTGTCATTCCTTGTTATGTATAGCACCATCCCATTATTACACAGTGTCATCCCTTGTTATATATAGCACCATCCCATTATTACACAGTGTCATCCCCTGTTATGTATAGCACCATCCCATTATTACAGAGTGTCATCCCTTGTTATGTATAGCACCATCCCATTATTACATAGTGTCATCCCTTGTTATGTATAGCACCATCCCATTATTACACAGTGTCATCCCCTGTTATGTATAGCACCATCCCATTATTACACAGTGTCATCCCTTGTTATGTATAGCGCCATCCCATTATTACACAGTGTCATCCCTTGTTATGTATAGCGCCATCCCATTATTACACAGTGTCATCCCTTGTTATGTATAGCGCCATCCCATTATTACATAGTGTCATCTCTTGTTATGTATAGCACCATCCCATTATTACACAGTGTCATCCCTTGTTATGTATAGCACCATCCCATTATTACACAGTGTCATCTCTTGTTATGTATAGCACCATCCCATTATTACACAGTGTCATCCCTTGTTATGTATATCACCATCCCATTATTACACAGTGTCATCCCTTGTTATGTATAGCACCATCCCATTATTACACAGTGTCATCCCTTGTTATGTATATCACCATCCCATTATTACACAGTGTCATCCCTTGTTATGTATAGCACCATCCCATTATTACATAGTGTCATCCCTTGTTATGTATAGCACCATCCCATTATTACATAGTGTCATCCCTTGTTATGTATAGCACCATCCCATTATTACACAGTGTCATCCCTTGTTATATATAGCACCATCCCATTATTACACAGTGTCATCCCCTGTTATGTATAGCACCATCCCATTATTACACAGTGTCATCCCTTGTTATGTATAGCACCATCCCATTATTACATAGTGCCATTCCTTGTTATGTATAGCACCATCCCATTATTACACAGTGTCATCCCTTGTTATGTATAGCACCATCCCATTATTACACAGTGTCATCCCTTGTTATGTATAGCACCATCCCATTATTACATAGTGCCATTCCTTGTTATGTATAGCACCATCCCATTATTACATAGTGCCATTCCTTGTTATGTATAGCACCATCCCATTATTACACAGTGTCATCCCTTTTTATGTATAGCGCCATCCCATTATTACACAGTGTCATTCCTTGTTATGTATAGCACCATCCCATTATTACACAGTGTCATCCCTTGTTATATATAGCACCATCCCATTATTACACAGTGTAATCCCCTGTTATGTATAGCACCATCCCATTATTACACAGTGTCATCCCTTGTTATATATAGCGCTATCCCATTATTACACAGTGTCATTCCTTGTTATGTATAGCACCATCCCATTATTACACAGTGTCATCCCTTGTTATATATAGCGCTATCCCATTATTACACAGTGTCATCCCTTGTTATGTATAGCACCATCCCATTATTACACAGTGTCATCCCTTGTTATGTATAGCGCCATCCCATTATTACACAGTGTCATTCCTTGTTATGTATAGCACCATCCCATTATTACACAGTGTCATCCCTTGTTATATATAGCGCCATCCCATTATTACACAGTGTCATACCTTGTTATGTATAGCACCATCCCATTATTACACAGTGTCATCCCTTATTATGTATAGCACCATCCCATTATTACACAGTGTCATCCCCTGTTATGTATAGCGCCATCCCATTATTACACAGTGTCATCCCTTGTTATGTATAGCACCATCCCATTATTACACAGTGTCATCCCTTGTTATATATAGCACCATCCCATTATTACATAGTGTCATCCCTTGTTATATATAGCACCATCCCATTATTACACAGTGTCATCCCTTGTTATGTATAGCACCATCCCATTATTACACAGTGTCATCCCTTGTTATGTATAGCACCATCCCATTATTACACAGTGTCATCCCTTGTTATGTATAGCACCATCCCATTATTACACAGTGTCATCCCTTGTTATGTATAGCACCATCCCATTATTACACAGTGTCATCCCTTGTTATATATAGCGCCATCCCATTATTACACAGTGTCATCCCTTATGTATAGCACCATCCCATTATTACACAGTGTCATCCCCTGTTATGTATAGCACCATCCCATTATTACATAGTGTCATCCCTTGTTATGTATAGCACCATCCCATTATTACATAGTGTCATTCCTTGTTATGTATAGCACCATCCCATTATTACACAGTGTCATCCCTTGTTATATATAGCACCATCCCATTATTACACAGTGTCATTCCTTGTTATATATAGCACCATCCCATTATTACAGTGTCATCCTTTGTTATGTATAGCACCATCCCATTATTACATAGTGTCATTCCTTGTTATGTATAGCACCATCCCATTATTACACAGTGTCATCCCCTGTTATATATAGCGCCATCCCATTATTACACAGTGTCATTCCTTGTTATGTATAGCACCATCCCATTATTACACAGTGTCATCCCTTGTTATGTATAGCACCATCCCATTATTACATAGTGTCATTCCTTGTTATGTATAGCACCATCCCATTATTACACAGTGTCATCTCTTGTTATGTATAGCACCATCCCATTATTACACAGTGTCATCCCTTATTATGTATAGCACCATCCCATTATTACACAGTGTCATCCCCTGTTATGTATAGCGCCATCCCATTATTACATAGTGTCATCCCTTGTTATATATAGCACCATCCCATTATTACATAGTGTCATCCCTTGTTATGTATAGCACCATCCCATTATTACACAGTGTCCTCTCTTGTTATGTATAGCACCATCCCATTATTACATAGTGTCATTCCTTGTTATATATAGCGCCATCCCATTATTACACAGTGTCATCCCTTATGTATAGCACCATCCCATTATTACACAGTGTCATTCCTTGTTATGTATAGCACCATCCAATTATTACATAGTGTCATCCCTTGTTATGTATAGCACCATCCCATTATTACATAGTGTCATACCTTGTTATGTATAGCACCATCCCATTATTACATAGTGTCATCCCTTGTTATGTATAGCACCATCCCATTATTACACAGTGTCATCTCTTGTTATGTATAGCACCATCCCATTATTACACAGTGTCATTCCTTGTTATGTATAGCACCATCCCATTATTACATAGTGTCATCCCTTGTTATATATAGCACCATCCCATTATTACACAGTGTCATCCCTTGTTATGTATAGCACCATCCCATTATTACATAGTGTCATCCCTTGTTATGTATAGCACCTCCCATTATTACACAGTGTCATCCCCTGTTATGTATAGCACCATCCCATTATTACACAGTGTCATCCCCTGTTATATATAGCGCCATCCCATTATTACATAGTGTCATCCCTTGTTATGTATAGCACCATCCCATTATTACACAGTGTCATCCCTTGTTATGTATAGCACCATCCCATTATTACACAGTTTCATCCCTTGTTATGTATAGCACCATCCCATTATTACATAGTGTCATCCCTTGTTATATATAGCGCTATCCCATTATTACACAGTGTCATTCCTTGTTATGTATAGCACCATCCCATTATTACACAGTGTCATCCCCTGTTATGTATAGCACCATCCCATTATTACACAGTGTCATCCCTTGTTATGTATAGCGCCATCCCATTATTACACAGTGTCATCCCTTGTTATGTATAGCGCCATCCCATTATTACACAGTGTCATCCCCTGTTATGTATAGCACCATCCCATTATTACACAGTGTCATCCCTTGTTATATATAGCGCCATCCCATTATTACACAGTGTCATCCCTTGTTATATATAGCACCATCCCATTATTACACAGTGTCATCCCTTGTTATGTATAGCGGCATCCCATTATTACATAGTGTCATCCCTTGTTATGTATAGCACCATCCCATTATTACACAGTGTCATCTCTTGTTATGTATAGCACCATCCCATTATTACACAGTGTCATTCCTTGTTATGTATAGCGCTATCCCATTATTACACAGTGTCATTCCTTGTTATGTATAGCACATCCCATTATTACATAGTGTCATCCCTTGTTATGTATAGCACCATCCCATTATTACATAGTGTTATCCCTTGTTATGTATAGCACCATCCCATTATTACATAGTGTTATCCCTTGTTATGTATAGCGCTATCCCATTATTACATAGTGTCATTCCTTGTTATGTATAGCACCATCCCATTATTACATAGTGTTATCCCTTGTTATGTATAGCACCATCCCATTATTACACAGTGTCATTCCTTGTTATGTATAGCACCATCCCATTATTACATAGTGTTATCCCTTGTTATGTATAGCACCATCCCATTATTACATAGTGTCATTCCTTGTTATATATAGCGCTATCCCATAATTACAGTATGCCATTCCTTGTTATGTGTAGTGCCGGTCCTTTATGCATGGCATTCTCTTTTGACATATGAAATCCCTACTGATGGGGATCGTGTGAGCAGACCGGTCCAGCAGCCTCGTCCGATAAGCAGTTTCCCATATATATTACATATAGTCTCTGGTTTCGTGGCCATAGAGGGAAGGGTCCAGACACACTGGGTGCACAGGACCCCTCGCTATACACTGTACCTATTCCTGCCTGGGCTCAGCAGGGGGCGCTCCAGATCCACACATAATCACACAGGCGTACGCGCAGCACGCAGCTAAAGTGTGAGGTTATTCTGGCACATAAATCATCACACATCATAACACCATTCTATATACACCTTCACACGCACATTCTGTCCTCCAGACCCCGGGGTGCAGCGCCTCCATGTGAATAGTGACCTCGGATTTCATGGCGCCTCTTACCCAGATGAATGTGTGAGTCTCGTTAATGGCGGACACGACGTACCCCTGTGTTTCCTTCATACACATTTGACAATCTGTTTGTTTTTATTGATTGTTCTCTATGTAGGAAGAATCGTTTCATCGTGTTTTGTAAAATATAAACAAATAGGAATAACGTTTGGAACACCATTCTAAGTCCGAACTGGGTGCAAAAACCTAAAAAACATCACTATGGGGAGATAAGGTATGCACACCAGTGACTATGGGGGGATAAGGTATGCGCAGCAGTGACTATGGGGAGATAAGGTATGCACACCAGTGACTATGGGGGGATAAGGTATGCACACCAGTGACTATGGGGAGATAAGGTATGCACACCAGTGACTATGGGGAGATAAGGTATGCACACCAGTGACTATGGGGAGATAAGGTATGCACACCAGTGACTATGGGGGGATAAGGTATGCGCAGCAGTGACTATGGGGAGATAAGGTATGCACACCAGTGACTATGGGGGGATAAGGTATGCACACCAGTGACTATGGGGAGATAAGGTATGCACACCAGTGACTATGGGGAGAGAAGGTATGCACACCAGTGACTATGGGGAGATAAGGTATGCACACCAGTGACTATGGGGAGATAAGGTATGCACACCAGTGACTATGGGGGGATAAGGTATGCGCAGCAGTGACTATGGGGAGATAAGGTATGCGCACCAGTGACTATGGGGGGATAAGGTATGCACACCAGTGACTATGGGGAGATAAGGTATGCACACCAGTGACTATGGGGGGATAAGGTATGCACACCAGTGACTATGGGGAGATAAGGTATGCACACCAGTGACTATGGGGGGATAAGGTATGCACACCAGTGACTATGGGGAGATAAGGTATGCACACCAGTGACTATGGGGAGAGAAGGTATACACACCAGTGACTATGGGGAGAGAAGGTATACACACCAGTGACTATGGGGAGAGAAGGTATGCACACCAGTGACTATGGGGAGAGAAGGTATACACACCAGTGACTATGGGGAGAGAAGGTATGCACACCAGTGACTATGGGGAGATAAGGTATGCACACCAGTGACTATGGGGAGATAAGGTATGCACACCAGTGACTATGGGGAGAGAAGGTATACACACCAGTGACTATGGGGAGAGAAGGTATACACACCAGTGACTATGGGGAGAGAAGGTATGCACACCAGTGACTATGGGGAGATAAGGTATGCACACCAGTGACTATGGGGAGATAAGGTATGCACACCAGTGACTATGGGGAGATAAGGTATGCACACCAGTGACTATGGGGAGAGAAGGTATGCACACCAGTGACTATGGGGAGATAAGGTATGCACACCAGTGACTATGGGGAGAGAAGGTATGCACACCAGTGACTATGGGGAGATAAGGTATGCACACCAGTGACTATGGAAGGGGAATACATGGAATAGCAGAAACTGCTGTGTGAATACTGACTTGAAAAATTCAATAGCTATTTGTAAGAGTGAAATGTGAAAAATGGAACCTGCATTACTGCCATGAACATATGAATCAAGAGAACTTTAGCTACTGAATTGATCAATGCAATAGAGCCCCAACACTGCGCCAAAGTATTTCTCTACGTTGGGGTCCCTAGCTTGTGTGTGTCCTCTCATGCAGTTACAAAACTTACCGTGTATGGGACGCTGAGACCCCGGCTATTTATGCGTATGATATGGATTGGCAATAGGTGTGGTTGGGGAGGGTTCACAAACGAAAAAATACTAACAAATAGGATCAATGATCAATTCAGTAGCTAAATTTCTCTTGATTCATATGTTCATGGCAGTAATGCAGATTCCATTTTTCACATATTCACTCTTACATATAGCTATTGGATTTTTCAAGTCAGTATTCACACAGCAGTTTCTGCTATTTCATGTATTCCCCTTACATAGTCACTGGTGTGTATACCTTATCTCCCCATTGTAAAATATAGAGACAGAAGATCTGTTATATGGGGAAAGCTGCGAGATGTGTGAGGGGAAACGTGGCTGCGGCGGGCGACGTTTATGGGAGACGTGGCTGCGGCGGGCGACGTTTATGGGAGACGTGGCTGCGGCGGGCGACGTTTATTGGAGACGTGGCTGCGGCGGGCGACATTTATTGGAGATGTGGCTAGGGCGGGTGACGTTTTCAGGGGTAATGGGAGATGTGGCTGGGGCGGGCGATGTTTTCAGGAGTATTGGAAGACGTGGCTGGGGCGGGTGACGTTTTCAGGGGTAATGGAAGACGTGGCTGGGGCAAGCGACGTTTTCAGGGGTAATGGGAGACGTGGCTGGGGCGGGTGACGTTTTCAGGGGTAATGGGAGACGTGGCTGGGGAGTGAGGCGTTTTCAGGGGTAATGGGAGATGTGGCGGGGGAGTGAGGCGTTTTCAGGGGTAATGGGAGACGTGGCTGGGGCGGGCGTCGTTTTCAGGGGTAATGAGAGACGTGGCTGGGGTGGGTGACGTTTTCAGGGGTAATGGGAGATGTGGCTGGGGAGTGAGGCGTTTTCAGGGGTAATGGGAGACGTGGCTGGGGCGGGCGACTTTTTCAGGGGTACTGGGAGACGTGACTGGGGCGGGTGACGTTTTCAGGGGTAATGGGAGACGTGACTGGGGAGTGAGGCGTTTTCAGGGGTAATGGGAGATGTGGCTGGGGAGTGAGGCGTTTTCAGGGGTAATGGGAGACGTGGCTGGGGAGTGAGGCGTTTTCAGGGGTAATGGGAGATGTGGCTGGGGAGTGAGGCGTTTTCAGGGGTAATGGGAGATGTGGCTGGGGAGTGAGGCGTTTTCAGGGGTACTGGGAGATGTGGCTGGGGTGGGTGACGTTTTCAGGGGTAATAAGAGATGTGGCTGGGGAGTGAGGCATTTTCAGGGGTAATGGGAGACGTGGCTGGGGAGTGAGGCGTTTTCAGGGGTAATGGGAGATGTGGCTGGAGAGTTAGGCGTTTTCAGGGGTAATGGAAGATGTGGCTGGGGAGTGAGGCGTTTTCAGGGGTAATGGGAGACGTGGCTGGGGCGGGCGACATTTTCAGGGGTACTGGGAGACGTGGCTGGGGCGGGTGACGTTTTCAGGGGTAATGGGAGACGTGGCTGGGGAGTGAGGCGTTTTCAGGGGTAATGGGAGATGTGGCTGGGGAGTGAGGCGTTTTCAGGGGTAATGGGAAATATGGCTGGGGCGGGTGACATTTTCAGGGGTAATAAGAGATGTGGCTGGGGAGTGAGGCATAATCAGGGGTAATGGGAGACATGGCTGGGGAGTGAGTCGTTTTCAGGGGTAATGGGAGATGTGGCTGGAGAGTTAGGCGTTTTCAGGGGTAATGGAAGATGTGGCTGGGGAGTGAGGCGTTTTCAGGGGTAATGAGAGACGTGGCCTGGGAGTGAGGCGATTTCAGGTGTAATGGGAGACGTGGCTGGGGTGGGCGACGTTTTCAGGGGTAATGGAAGACGTGGCTGGGGCGGGCGACGTTTTCAGGGGAAATGGGAGATGTGGCTGGGGCGGGTGATGTTTTCAGGGGTAATGGGAGACGTGGCTGGGGAGTGAGGCGTTTTCAGGGGTAATGGAAGATGTGGCTGGGTAGTGAGGCGTTTTCAGGGGTAAAGGGAGATGTGGCTGGGGAGTTAGGCGTTTTCAGGGGTAATGGGAGATGTGGCTGGGGAGTGAGGCGTTTTCAGGTGTAATGGGAGACATGGCTGGGGCGGGTGACGTTTTCAGGGGTAATGGGAGATGTGGCTGGGGAGTGAGGCGTTTTCAGGGGTAATGGGAGATGTGGCTAGGGCAGGTGACGTTTTCAGGGGTAATGGGAGACGTGGCTGGGGAGTGAGGCGTTTTCAGGGGTAATGGGAGATGTGGCTGGGGAGTGAGGCGTTTTCAGGGGTAATGGGAGACGTGGCTGGGGCGGGCGACGTTTTCAGGGGTAATGGGAGACGTGGCTGGGGCAGGTGACGTTTTCTGGGGTAATGGGAGATGTGGCTGGGGAGTGAGGCGTTTTCAGGGGTAATGGGAGACGTGGCTGGGGCGGGCGACCTTTTCAGGGGTACTGGGAGACGTGACTGGGGCGGGTGACGTTTTCAGGGGTAATAAGAGATGTGGCTGGGGAGTGAGGCATTTTCAGGGGTAATGGGAGACGTGGCTGGGAAGAGAGGCGTTTTCAGGGGTAATGGGAGATGTGGCTGGGGAGTGAGGCGTTTTCAGGGGTAATGGGAGACGTGGCCTGGGAGTGAAGCGATTTCAGGGGTAATGGGAGACGTGGCTGGGGTGGGCGACATTTTCAGGGGTAATGGGAGATGTGGCTGGGGCGGGTGACGTTTTCAGGGGTAATAGGAGACGTGGCTGGGGAGTGAGGCGTTTTCAGGGGTGATGGGAGATGTGGCTGGGGAGTGAGACGTTTTCAGGGGTGATGGGAGATGTGGCTGGGCAGTGAGGCGTTTTCAGGGGTAATGGGAGACGTGGCCTGGGAGTGAAGCGATTTCAGGGGTAATGGGAGACGTGGCTGGGGTGGGCGACATTTTCAGGGGTAATGGGAGATGTGGCTAGGGCGGGCGACGTTTTCAGGGGTACTGGGAGACGTGACTGGGGCGGGTGACGTTTTCAGGGGTAATAAGAGATGTGGCTGGGGAGTGAGGCATTTTCAGGGGTAATGGGAGATGTGGCTGGGGCGGGTGACGTTTTCAGGGGTAATAGGAGACGTGGCTGGGGAGTGAGGCGTTTTCAGGGGTGATGGGAGATGTGGCTGGGGAGTGAGACGTTTTTAGGGGTGATGGGAGATGTGGCTGGGGAGTGAGACGTTTTCAGGGGTAATGGGAGACGTGGCTGGGGAGTTAGGCGTTTTCAGGGGTAATGGGAGATGTGGCTGGGTAGTTAGGCGTTTTCAGGGGTAATGGGAGATGTGGCTGGAGAGTGAGGCGTTTTCAGGGGTAATGGGAAACGTGGCTGGGGAGTGAGGCGTTTTCAGGGGTACTGGGAGACGTGGCTGGGGCGGGCAACGTTTTTAGGGGTAATGGGAGACGTGGCTGGGGAGTGAGGCGTTTTCAGGGGTAAAGGGAGATGTGGCTGGGGAGTTAGGCGTTTTCAGGGGTAATGGGAGATGTGGCTGGGGAGTGAGGCGTTTTCAGGTGTAATGGGAGACGTGGCTGGGGCGGGTGACGTTTTCAGGGGTAATGGGAGATGTGGCTGGGGAGTGAGGCGTTTTCAGGGGTAATAGGAGATGTGGCTAGGGCAGGTGACGTTTTCAGGGGTAATGGGAGACGTGGCTGGGGAGTGAGGCGTTTTCAGGGGTAATGGGAGATGTGGCTGGGGAGTGAGGCGTTTTCAGGGGTAATGGGAGACGTGGCTGGGGCGGGCGACGTTTTCAGGGGTAATGGGAGACGTGGCTGGGGCAGGTGACGTTTTCTGGGGTAATGGGAGATGTGGCTGGGGAGTGAGGCGTTTTCAGGGGTAATGGGAGACGTGGCTGGGGCGGGTGACCTTTTCAGGGGTACTGGGAGACGTGACTGGGGCGGGTGACGTTTTCAGGGGTAATAAGAGATGTGGCTGGGGAGTGAGGCATTTTCAGGGGTAATGGGAGACGTGGCTGGGAAGAGAGGCGTTTTCAGGGGTAATGGGAGATGTGGCTGGGGAGTGAGGCGTTTTCAGGGGTAATGGGAGACGTGGCCTGGGAGTGAAGCGATTTCAGGGGTAATGGGAGACGTGGCTGGGGTGGGCGACATTTTCAGGGGTAATGGGAGATGTGGCTGGGGCGGGTGACGTTTTCAGGGGTAATAGGAGACGTGGCTGGGGAGTGAGGCGTTTTCAGGGGTGATGGGAGATGTGGCTGGGGAGTGAGACGTTTTCAGGGGTGATGGGAGATGTGGCTGGGGAGTGAGGCGTTTTCAGGGGTAATGGGAGACGTGGCCTGGGAGTGAAGCGATTTCAGGGGTAATGGGAGACGTGGCTGGGGTGGGCGACATTTTCAGGGGTAATGGGAGATGTGGCTAGGGCGGGCGACGTTTTCAGGGGTACTGGGAGACGTGACTGGGGCGGGTGACGTTTTCAGGGGTAATAAGAGATGTGGCTGGGGAGTGAGGCATTTTCAGAGGTAATGGGAGACGTGGCTGGGGAGTGAGGCGTTTTTAGGGGTAATGGGAGATGTGGCTGGGGAGTGAGGCGTTTTCAGAGGTAATGGGAGACATGGCGTGGGAGTGAGGCGTTTTCAAGGGTAATGGGAGATGTGGCTGGGGCGGGTGACGTTTTCAGGGGTAATAGGAGACGTGGCTGGGGAGTGAGGCGTTTTCAGGGGTGATGGGAGATGTGGCTGGGGAGTGAGACGTTTTTAGGGGTGATGGGAGATGTGGCTGGGGAGTGAGACGTTTTCAGGGGTAATGGGAGACGTGGCTGGGGAGTTAGGCGTTTTCAGGGGTAATGGGAGATGTGGCTGGGTAGTTAGGCGTTTTCAGGGGTAATGGGAGATGTGGCTGGAGAGTGAGGCGTTTTCAGGGGTAATGGGAAACGTGGCTGGGGAGTGAGGCGTTTTCAGGGGTACTGGGAGACGTGGCTGGGGCGGGCAACGTTTTTAGGGGTAATGGGAGACGTGGCTGGGGAGTGAGGCGTTTTCAGGGGTAAAGGGAGATGTGGCTGGGGAGTTAGGCGTTTTCAGGGGTAATGGGAGATGTGGCTGGGGAGTGAGGCGTTTTCAGGTGTAATGGGAGACGTGGCTGGGGCGGGTGACGTTTTCAGGGGTAATGGGAGATGTGGCTGGGGAGTGAGGCGTTTTCAGGGGTAATAGGAGATGTGGCTAGGGCAGGTGACGTTTTCAGGGGTAATGGGAGACGTGGCTGGGGAGTGAGGCGTTTTCAGGGGTAATGGGAGATGTGGCTGGGGAGTGAGGCGTTTTCAGGGGTAATGGGAGACGTGGCTGGGGCGGGCGACGTTTTCAGGGGTAATGGGAGACGTGGCTGGGGCAGGTGACGTTTTCTGGGGTAATGGGAGATGTGGCTGGGGAGTGAGGCGTTTTCAGGGGTAATGGGAGACGTGGCTGGGGCGGGTGACCTTTTCAGGGGTACTGGGAGACGTGACTGGGGCGGGTGACGTTTTCAGGGGTAATAAGAGATGTGGCTGGGGAGTGAGGCATTTTCAGGGGTAATGGGAGACGTGGCTGGGAAGAGAGGCGTTTTCAGGGGTAATGGGAGATGTGGCTGGGGAGTGAGGCGTTTTCAGGGGTAATGGGAGACGTGGCCTGGGAGTGAAGCGATTTCAGGGGTAATGGGAGACGTGGCTGGGGTGGGCGACATTTTCAGGGGTAATGGGAGATGTGGCTGGGGCGGGTGACGTTTTCAGGGGTAATAGGAGACGTGGCTGGGGAGTGAGGCGTTTTCAGGGGTGATGGGAGATGTGGCTGGGGAGTGAGACGTTTTCAGGGGTGATGGGAGATGTGGCTGGGGAGTGAGGCGTTTTCAGGGGTAATGGGAGACGTGGCCTGGGAGTGAAGCGATTTCAGGGGTAATGGGAGACGTGGCTGGGGTGGGCGACATTTTCAGGGGTAATGGGAGATGTGGCTAGGGCGGGCGACGTTTTCAGGGGTACTGGGAGACGTGACTGAGGCGGGTGACGTTTTCAGGGGTAATAAGAGATGTGGCTGGGGAGTGAGGCATTTTCAGAGGTAATGGGAGACGTGGCTGGGGAGTGAGGCGTTTTTAGGGGTAATGGGAGATGTGGCTGGGGAGTGAGGCGTTTTCAGAGGTAATGGGAGACGTGGCCTGGGAGTGAGGCGTTTTCAGGGGTAATGGGAGATGTGGCTGGGGCGGGTGACGTTTTCAGGGGTAATAGGAGACGTGGCTGGGGAGTGAGGCGTTTTCAGGGGTGATGGGAGATGTGGCTGGGGAGTGAGACGTTTTTAGGGGTGATGGGAGATGTGGCTGGGGAGTGAGACGTTTTCAGGGGTAATGGGAGACGTGGCTGGGGAGTTAGGCGTTTTCAGGGGTAATGGGAGATGTGGCTGGGTAGTTAGGCGTTTTCAGGGGTAATGGGAGATGTGGCTGGAGAGTGAGGCGTTTTCAGGGGTAATGGGAAACGTGGCTGGGGAGTGAGGCGTTTTCAGGGGTACTGGGAGACGTGGCTTGGGCGGGCAACGTTTTTAGGGGTAATGGGAGACGTGGCTGGGGAGTGAGGCGTTTTCAAGAGTAATGGGAGAGGTGGCTGGGGAGTGAGGCGTTTTCAGGGGTAATGGGAGATGTGGCTGGAGAGTTAGGCGTTTTCAGGGGTAATGGGAGATGTGGCTGGGGAGTGAGGCGTTTTCAGGGGTAATGGGAGACGTGGCCTGGGAGTGAGGCGATTTCAGGGGTAATGGGAGACGTGGCTGGGGAGTGAGGCATTTTCAAGAGTAATGGGAGAGGTGGCTGGGGAGTGAGGCGTTTTCAGGGGTAATGGGAGATGTGGCTGGAGAGTTAGGCATTTTCAGGGGTAATGGGAGATGTGGCTGGGGAGTGAGGCATTTTCAGGGGTAATGGGAGACGTGGCTGGGGAGTGAGGCGTTTTCAGGGGTAATGGGAGATGTAGCTGGGGAGTGAGGCGTTTTCAGGGGTAATGGGAGATGTGGCTGGGGAGTTAGGCGTTTTCAGGGTTGATGGGAGACGTGGCTGGGGAGTGAGGCATTTTCAGGGGTAATGGGAGACGTGGCTGGGGAGTGAAGCATTTTCAGGGGTAATGGGAGAGGTGGCTGGGGAGTGAGGCATTTTCAGGGGTAATGGGAGACGTGGCTGGGGAGTGAGGCATTTTCAGGGGTAATGGGAGACGTGGCTGGGGAGTGAGGCATTTTCAGGGGTAATGGGAGATGTGGCTGGGGAGTGAGGCATTTTCAGGGGTAATGGGAGATGTGGCTGGGGAGTGAGGCATTTTCAGTGGTAATGGGAGCTGTGGCTGGGGAGTGAGGCGTTTTCAGGGGTAATGGGAGATGGGGCTGGGGAGTTAGGTGTTTTCAGGGGTAATGGGAGACGTGGCTGGGGCGGGCGACGTTTTCAGGGGTAATGGGAGACGTGGCTGGGGCGGGCGATGTTTTCAGGGGTAATGGGAGATGTGGCTGGGGCGGGTGACGTTTTCAGGGGTAATGGGACAGGTGGCTGGGGAGTGAGGCGTTTTCAGGGGTAATGGGAGATGTGGCTGGGGAGTGAGGCGTTTTCAGGGGTACTGGGAGACGTGGCTGGGGAGTGAGGCGTTTTTAGGGGTACTGGGAAACGTGGCTGGGGAGTGAGGCGTTTTTAGGGGTACTGGGAGACGTGGCTGGGGCGGGCAACGTTTTTAGGGGTAATGGGAGACGTGGCTGGGGAGTGAGGCGTTTTCAGGGGTAATGGGAGATGTGGCTGGGGAGTGAGGCGTTTTTTCAGGGGTAATGGGAGATGTGGCTGGGGAGTGAGGCATTTTCAGGGGTAATGGGAGACGTGGCTGGGGAGTGAGGCATTTTCAGGGGTAATGGGAGACGTGGCTGGGGAGTGAGGCATTTTCAGGGGTAATGGGAGACGTGGCTGGGGAGTGAGGCATTTTCAGGGGTAATGGGAGACGTGGCTGGGGAGTGAGGCATTTTCAGGGGTAATGGGAGATGTGGCTGGGGAGTGAGGCATTTTCAGGGGTAATGGGAGATGTGGCTGGGGAGTGAGGCATTTTCAGTGGTAATGGGAGATGTGGCTGGGGAGTTAGGTGTTTTCAGGGGTAATGGGAGACGTGGCTGGGGTGGGCGACGTTTTCAGGGGTAATGGGAGACGTGGCTGGGGCGGGCGATGTTTTCAGGGGTAATGGGAGATGTGGCTGGGGCGGGTGACGTTTTCAGGGGTAATGGGAGATGTGGCTGGGGAGTGAGGCGTTTTCAGGGGTAGTGGGAGACGTGGCTGGGGAGTGAGGCGTTTTCAGGGGTACTGGGAGACGTGGCTGGGGAGTGAGGCGTTTTCAGGGGTACTGGGAGACGTGGCTGGGGCGGGCAACGTTTTCAGGGGTAATGGGAGATGTGGCTGGGGAGTGAGGCGTTTTCAGGGGTAATGGGAGATGTGGCTGGGGAGTGAGGCGTTTTCAGGGGTAATGGGAGATGTGGCTGGGGAGTGAGGCGTTTTCAGGGGTAATGGGAGACGTGGCTGGGGAGTGAGGCATTTTCAGGGGTAATGGGAGATGTGGCTGGGGAGTGAGGCGTTTTCAGGGATAATGGGAGATGTAGCTGGGGAGTGAGGCGTTTTCAGGGGTAATGGGAGATGTGGCTGGGGAGTTAGGCGTTTTCAGGGTTGATGGGAGACGTGGCTGGGGAGTGAGGCATTTTCAGGGGTAATGGGAGACGTGGCTGGGGAGTGAAGCATTTTCAGGGGTAATGGGAGAGGTGGCTGGGGAGTGAGGCATTTTCAGGGGTAATGGGAGACGTGGCTGGGGAGTGAGGCATTTTCAGGGGTAATGGGAGACGTGGCTGGGGAGTGAGGCATTTTCAGGGGTAATGGGAGATGTGGCTGGGGAGTGAGGCATTTTCAGGGGTAATGGGAGATGTGGCTGGGGAGTGAGGCATTTTCAGTGGTAATGGGAGCTGTGGCTGGGGAGTGAGGTGTTTTCAGGGGTAATGGGAGATGGGGCTGGGGAGTTAGGTGTTTTCAGGGGTAATGGGAGACGTGGCTGAGGCGGGCGACGTTTTCAGGGGTAATGGGAGACGTGGCTGGGGCGGGCGATGTTTTCAGGGGTAATGGGAGATGTGGCTGGGGCGGGTGACGTTTTCAGGGGTAATGGGACAGGTGGCTGGGGAGTGAGGCGTTTTCAGGGGTAATGGGAGATGTGGCTGGGGAGTGAGGCGTTTTCAGGGGTACTGGGAGACGTGGCTGGGGAGTGAGGCGTTTTTAGGGGTACTGGGAAACGTGGCTGGGGAGTGAGGCGTTTTCAGGGGTACTGGGAGACGTGGCTGGGGGGGCAACGTTTTTAGGGGTAATGGGAGACGTGGCTGGGGAGTGAGGCGTTTTCAGGGGTAATGGGAGATGTGGCTGGGGAGTGAGGCGTTTTTTCAGGGGTAATGGGAGATGTGGCTGGGGAGTGAGGCATTTTCAGGGGTAATGGGAGACGTGGCTGGGGAGTGAGGCATTTTCAGGGGTAATGGGAGACGTGGCTGGGGAGTGAGGCATTTTCAGGGGTAATGGGAGACGTGGCTGGGGAGTGAGGCATTTTCAGGGGTAATGGGAGACGTGGCTGGGGAGTGAGGCATTTTCTAGTGGTAATGGGAGATGTGGCTGGGGAGTGAGGCATTTTCAGGGGTAATGGGAGATGTGGCTGGGGAGTGAGGCATTTTCAGTGGTAATGGGAGATGTGGCTGGGGAGTTAGGTGTTTTCAGGGGTAATGGGAGACGTGGCTGGGGTGGGCGACGTTTTCAGGGGTAATGGGAGACGTGGCTGGGGCGGGCGATGTTTTCAGGGGTAATGGGAGATGTGGCTGGGGCAAGTGACGTTTTCAGGGGTAATGGGAGATGTGGCTGGGGAGTGAGGCGTTTTCAGGGGTAATGGGAGACGTGGCTGGGGAGTGAGGCGTTTTCAGGGGTACTGGGAGACGTGGCTGGGGAGTGAGGCGTTTTCAGGGGTACTGGGAGACGTGGCTGGGGCGGGCAACGTTTTCAGGGGTAATGGGAGATGTGGCTGGGCAGTGAGGCGTTTTCAGGGGTAATGGTTGGTGTCCCTCAAGGCTCTGTCCTGGGACCCTTACTTTTTTCTATCTATACATTTGGCCTGGGACAACTCATAAAGTCCCATGGCTTCCAGTACCACCTATATGCTGATGACACTCAGATCTACCTCTCTGGTCCAGATGTCACATCTCTGCTGTCCAGAATCCCAGAGTGCCTATCTGCTATATCTTCCTTCTTTTCCTCTCGCTTCCTAAAGCTCAATATGGCCAAAACTGAACTGATCATCTTTCCTCCATCTCCCCTGCACTCTCCACCTGATCTATCCATTACAATTAATAACATCACGCTCTCCCCAGCACCCAAAGTTCGGTGCCTCGGAGTGACCTTTGACTCTGCCCTGTCCTTCATACCGCACATCCAATCCCTCACCACCTCCTGCCGTTTTCAACTCAAAAATATCTCCAGAATCCGCCCTTTTCTCAATCCCCAATCTACAAAAATTCTAGTGCACGCCCTCATAATCTCCCGCATCGACTACTGCAACATCCTCCTCTGTGGTCTCCCTGCTAACACACTCGTCCCTCTCCAGTCCATCCTTAACTCTGCTGCCCGACTGATCCACCTCTCTCCTCAATACCACCCCGCTTCTCCTCTCTGCAAGTCCCTCCACTGGCTCCCAATCTTCCACCGTATCCAATTCAAATTACTAACACTGACCTACAAAGCTATCCATAATCTGTCTCCTCCATATATCTCTGAACTAATCTCTCGCTACACTCCAAAACGTAACCTCCGGTCCTCCCAAGATCTCCTTCTATCCTCCTCTCTCATTCGCTCCTCATGCAACCGACTCCAAGACTTCTCCCGAGCATCCCCAGTCTCCTGGAACTCACTGCCTCAACACGTCAGACTATCTACTACACTCGCAAGCTTCAAACGGAACCTAAAGACTCATCTGTTCAGAAATGCCTATAACCTTCAATGACCTCACTGCTTCACCACCGTGCGGAGCTGCCGCCCCACCACCGTGCGGAGCTGCCGCCCCACCACCGTGCGGAGCTGCCGCCCCACCACCGTGCGGAGCTGCCGCCCCACCACCGTGCGGAGCTGCCGCCCCACCACCGTGCGGAGCAGCCGCCCCACCACCGTGCGGAGCAGCCGCCCCACCACCGTGCGGAGCTGCCGCCCCACCACCGTGCGGAGCTGCCGCCCCACCACCGTGCGGAGCTGCCGCCCCACCACCGTGCGGAGCTGCCGCCCCACCACCGTGCGGAGCTGCCGCCCCACCTACACCCCACCTACTGTCTCCTCCCCAAAATCCTTTAGGATGTAAGCCCGCAAGGGCAGGGCCCTCTTCCCCCTGTGCTAGTCTGTCTATTGTAACGTGTACATGTATTCTGTATGTAACCCCCTCATGTACAGCACCATGGAATCAATGGTGCTCTATAAATAAACAATAATAATAATAATAATAATAATGGGAGATGTGGCTGGGGAGTGAGGCGTTTTCAGGGGTAATGGGAGATGTGGCTGGGGAGTGAGGCGTTTTCAGGGGTAATGGGAGACGTGGCTGGGGAGTGAGGCATTTTCAGGGGTAATGGGAGATGTGGCTGGGGAGTGAGGCGTTTTCAGGGGTAATGGGAGATGTGGCTGGGGAGTTAGGCGTTTTCAGGGTTAATGGGAGACGTGCCTGGGGAGTGAGGCATTTTTAGGGGTAATGGGAGACGTGGCTGGGGAGTGAGGCATTTTCAGGGATAATGGGAGACGTGGCTGGGGAGTGAGGCATTTTCAGGGGTAATGGGAGACGTGGCTGGGGAGTGAGGCGTTTTCAGGGGTAATGGGAGACGTGGCTGGGAAGTGAGGCATTTTCAGGGGTAATGGGAGACGTGGCTGGGGAGTGAGGCGTTTTCAGGGGTAATGGGAGACGTGGCTGGGGAGTGAGGCATTTTCAGGGGTAATGGGAGATGTGGCTGGGGAGTGAGGCATTTTCAGGGGTAATGGGAGACGTGGCTGGGGAGTGAGGCATTTTCAGGGGTAATGGGAGATGTGGCTGGGGAGTGAGGCGTTTTCAGGGGTAATGGGAGATGTGGCTGGGGAATTAGGTGTTTTCAGGGGTAATGGGAGATGTGGCTGGGGAGTTAAATGTTTTCAGGGGTAATGGGAGACGTGGCTGGGGCGGGCGACGTTTTCAGGGGTAATGGGAGACGTGGCTGGGGCGGGCAATGTTTTCAGGGATAATGGGAGATGTGGCTGGGGAGTGAGGCGTTTTCAGGGGTAATGGGAGATGTGGCTGGGGAGTGAGGCATTTTCAGGGGTAATGGGAGATGTAGCTGGGGAGTGAGGCGTTTTCAGGGGTAATGGGAGATGTGGTTGGGGAGTTAGGCGTTTTCAGGGTTAATGGGAGACGTGGCTGGGGAGTGAGGCATTTTCAGGGGTAATGGGAGACGTGGCTGGGGAGTGAGGCATTTTCAGGGGTAATGGGAGACGTTGCTGGGGAGTGAGGCATTTTCAGGGGTAATGGGAGACGTGGCTGGGGAGTGAGGCATTTTCAGGGGTAATGAGAGACGTGGCTGGGGAGTGAGGCATTTTCAGGGGTAATGGGAGACGTGGCTGGGGAGTGAGGCATTTTCAGGGGTAATGGGAGACGTGGCTGGGGAGTGAGGCATTTTCAGGGGTAATGGAAGACGTGGCTGGGGAGTGAGGCATTTTCAGGGTTAATGGGAGATGTGGCTGGGGAGTGAGGCATTTTCAGGGGTAATGGGAGATGTGGCTGGGGAGTGAGGCATTTTCAGTGGTAATGGGAGACGTGGCTGGGGAGTGAGGCATTTTCAGGGGTAATGGGAGACGCGGCTGGGGAGTGAGGCATTTTCAGGGGTAATGGGAGACGTGGCTGGAGAGTGAGGCATTTTCAGGGATAATGGGAGATGTGGCTGGGGAGTGAGGCATTTTCAGGGGTAATGGGAGACGTGGCTGGGGAGTGAGGCATTTTCAGGGGTAATGGGAGACGTGGCTGGGGAGTGAGGCATTTTCAGGGGTAATGGGAGACGTGTCTGGGGAGTGAGGCATTTTCAGGGGTAATGGGAGACGTGGCTGGGGAGTGAGGCATTTTCAGGGGTAATGGGAGACGTGGCTGGGGAGTGAGGCATTTTCAGGGGTAATGGGAGACGTGGCTGGGGAGTGAGGCATTTTCAGGGGTAATGGGAGATGTGGCTGGGGAGTGAGGCATTTTCAGGGGTAATGGGAGATGTGGCTGGGGAGTGAGGCGTTTTCAGGGGTAATGGGAGATGGGGCTGGGGAGTTAGGTGTTTTCAGGGATAATGGGAGACGTGGCTGGGGCGGGCGACGTTTTCAGGGGTAATGGGAGACGTGGCTGGGGGGGGCAATGTTTTCAGGGGTAATGGGAGATGTGGCTGGGGCGGGTGACGTTTTCAGGGGTAATGGGACAGGTGGCTGGGGAGTGAGGCGTTTTCAGGGGTAATGGGAGATGTGGCTGGGGAGTGAGGCGTTTTCAGGGGTACGGAGAGACGTGGCTGGAGAGTGAGGCGTTTTCAGGGGTACTGGGAGACGTGGCTGGGGAGTGAGGCGTTTTCAGGGGTAATGGGAGACGTGGCTGGGGGGGGCAATGTTTTCAGGGGTACTGGGAGACGTGGCTGGGGCGGGCAACGTTTTTAGGGGTAATGGGAGACGTGGCTGGGGAGTGAGGCGTTTTCAGGGGTAATGGGAGATGTGGCTGGGGAGTGAGGCGTTTTCAGGGGTAATGGGAGATGTGGCTTGGGGAGTGAGGCATTTTCAGGGGTAATGGGAGACGTGGCTGGGGAGTGAGGCATTTTCAGGGGTAATGGGAGACGTGGCTGGGGAGTGAGGCATTTCAGGGGTAATGGGAGATGTGGCTGGGGAGTGAGGCATTTTCAGGGGTAATGGGAGACGTGGTTGGGGAGTGAGGCATTTTCAGGGGTAATGGGAGATGTGGCTGGGGAGTGAGGCATTTTCAGGGGTAATGGGAGATGTGGCTGGGGAGTGAGGCATTTTCAGTGGTAATGGGAGATGTGGCTGGGGAGTGAGGCGTTTTCAGGGGTAATGGGAGATGGGGCTGGGGAGTTAGGTGTTTTCAGGGGTAATGGGAGACGTGGCTGGGGCGGGCGACGTTTTCAGGGGTAATGGGAGACGTGGCTGGGGCGGGCGATGTTTTCAGGGGTAATGGGAGATGTGGCTGGGGCGGGTGACGTTTTCAGGGGTAATGGGACAGGTGGCTGGGGAGTGAAGCGTTTTCAGGGGTAATGGGAGATGTGGCTGGGGAGTGAGGCGTTTTCAGGGGTAATGGGAGACGTGGCTGGGGAGTGAGGCGTTTTCAGGGGTACTGGGAGACGTGGCTGGGGAGTGAGGCGTTTTCAGGGGTACTGGGAGACGTGGCTGGGGCGGGCAACGTTTTCAGGGGTAATGGGAGACGTGGCTGGGGAGTGAGGCGTTTTCAGGGGTAATGGGAGATGTGGCTGGGGAGTGAGGCGTTTTCAGGGGTAATGGGAGATGTGGCTGGGGAGTGAGGCGTTTTCAGGGGTAATGGGAGATGTGGCTGGGGAGTGAGGCATTTTCAGGGGTAATGGGAGGCGTGGCTGGGG
Organism: Anomaloglossus baeobatrachus; assembly: GCF_048569485.1. Classification (NCBI taxonomy): domain Eukaryota; kingdom Metazoa; phylum Chordata; class Amphibia; order Anura; family Aromobatidae; genus Anomaloglossus; species Anomaloglossus baeobatrachus. The sequence goes on along the minus strand of NC_134359.1, from coordinate 307,927,297 downwards.
AGTGAGGCATTTTCAGGGGTAATGGGAGATGTGGCTGGGGAGTGAGGCGTTTTCAGGGGTAATGGGAGATGTGGCTGGGGAGTTAGGCGTTTTCAGGGTTAATGGGAGACGTGGCTGGGGAGTGAGGCATTTTTAGGGGTAATGGGAGACGTGGCTGGGGAGTGAGGCATTTTCAGGGGTAATGGGAGACGTGGCTGGGGAGTGAGGCGTTTTCAGGGGTAATGGGAGACGTGGCTGGGGAGTGAGGCATTTTCAGGGGTAATGGGAGACGTGGCTGGGGAGTGAGGCATTTTCAGGGGTAATGGGAGACGTGGCTGGGGAGTGAGGCATTTTCAGGGGTAATGGGAGATGTGGCTGGGGAGTGAGGCATTTTCAGGGGTAATGGGAGACGTGGCTGGGGAGTGAGGCGTTTTCAGGGGTAATTGGAGATGTAGCTGGGGAGTGAGGCGTTTTCAGGGGTAATGGGAGATGTGGCTGGGGAGTTAGGCATTTTCAGGGTTAATGGGAGACGTGGCTGGGGAGTGAGGCATTTTCAGGGGTAATGGGAGACGTGGCTGTGGAGTGAGGCATTTTCAGGGGTAATGGGAGACGTGGCTGGGGAGTGAGGCATTTTCAGGGGTAATGGGAGACGTGGCTGGGGAGTGAGGCATTTTCAGGGGTAATGGGAGACGTGGCTGGGGAGTGAGGCATTTTCAGGGGTAATGGGAGATGTGGCTGGGGAGTGAGGCATTTTCAGGGGTAATGGGAGATGTGGCTGGGGAGTGAGGCATTTTCAGTGGTAATGGGAGATGTGGCTGGGGAGTGAGGCGTTTTCAGGGGTAATGGGAGATGGGGCTGGGGAGTTAGGTGTTTTCAGGGGTAATGGGAGACGTGGCTGAGGCGGGCGACGTTTTCAGGGGTAATGGGAGACGTGGCTGGGGCGGGCGATGTTTTCAGGGGTAATGGGAGATGTGGCTGGGGTGGGTGACGTTTTCAGGGGTAATGGGACAGGTGGCTGGGGAGTGAGGCGTTTTTAGGGGTAATGGGAGATGTGGCTGGGGAGTGAGGCTTTTTCAGGGGTACTGGGAGACGTGGCTGGGGAGTGAGGTGTTTTCAGGGGTACTGGGAGACGTGGCTGGGGAGTGAGGCGTTTTCAGGATTACTGGGAGACGTGGCTGGAGCGGGCAACGTTTTTAGGGGTAATGGGAGATGTGGCTGGGGAGTGAGGCGTTTTCAGGGGTAATGGGAGATGTGGCTGGGGAGTCAGCCGTTTTCAGGGGTAATGGGAGATGTGGCTGGGGAGTGAGGCGTTTTCAGGGGTAATGGGAGATGTGGCTGGGGAGTTAGGCGTTTTCAGGGTTAATGGGAGACGTGGCTGGGGAGTGAGGCATTTTTAGGGGTAATGGGAGACGTGGCTGGGGAGTGAGGCATTTTCAGGGGTAATGGGAGACGTGGCTGGGGAGTGAGGCATTTTTAGGGGTAATGGGAGATGTGGCTGGGGAGTGAGGCGTTTTCAGGGGTAATGGGAGACGTGGCTGGGGAGTGAGGCATTTTCAGGGGTAATGGGAGACGTGGCTGGGGAGTGAGGCATTTTCAGGGGTAATGGGAGATGTGGCTGGGGAGTGAGGCATTTTCAGGGGTAATGGGAGATGTGGCTGGGGAGTGAGGCGTTTTCAGGGGTAATGGGAGATGTGGCTGGGGAGTTAAATGTTTTCAGGGGTAATGGGAGACGTGGCTGGGGCGGGCGACGCTTTCAGGGGTAATGGGAGACGTGGCTGGGGCGGGCGATGTTTTCAGGGGTAATGGGAGACGTGGCAGGGGCGGGTGACGTTTTCAGGGGTAATGGGAGACGTGGCTAGGGAGTGAGGCGTTTTCAGGGGTAATGGGAGACGTGGCTGAGGAGTGAGGCGTTTTCAGGGGTACTGGGAGACGTGGCTGGGGAGTGAGGCGTTTTCAGGGGTAATGGGAGATGTGGCTGGGGAGTTAGGTGTTTTCAGGGGTAAAGGGAGATGTGGCTGGGGAGTGAGGCATTTTCAGGGGTAATGGGAGATGTGGCTTGGGAGTGAGGCGTTTTCAGGGGTAATGCGAGATGTGGCTGGGGAGTTAAATGTTTTCAGGGGTAATAGGAGACGTGGCTGGGGCGGGCGACGTTTTCAGGGGTAATGGGAGACGTGCATGGGGAGTGAGGCGTTTTCAGGGGTAATGGGAGATGTGGCTGGGGAGTGAGGCGTTTTCAGGGGTAATGGGAGATGTGGCTGGGGAGTGAGGCGTTTTCAGGGGTAATGGGAGATGTGGCTGGGGAGTGAGGCATTTTCAGGGGTAATGGGAGGCGTGGCTGGGGAGTGAGGCATTTTCAGGGGTAATGGGAGATGTGGCTGGGGAGTGAGGCGTTTTCAGGGGTAATGGGAGATGTGGCTGGGGAGTTAGGCGTTTTCAGGGTTAATGGGAGACGTGGCTGGGGAGTGAGGCATTTTTAGGGGTAATGGGAGACGTGGCTGGGGAGTGAGGCATTTTCAGGGGTAATGGGAGACGTGGCTGGGGAGTGAGGCGTTTTCAGGGGTAATGGGAGACGTGGCTGGGGAGTGAGGCATTTTCAGGGGTAATGGGAGACGTGGCTGGGGAGTGAGGCATTTTCAGGGGTAATGGGAGACGTGGCTGGGGAGTGAGGCATTTTCAGGGGTAATGGGAGATGTGGCTGGGGAGTGAGGCATTTTCAGGGGTAATGGGAGACGTGGCTGGGGAGTGAGGCGTTTTCAGGGGTAATTGGAGATGTAGCTGGGGAGTGAGGCGTTTTCAGGGGTAATGGGAGATGTGGCTGGGGAGTTAGGCATTTTCAGGGTTAATGGGAGACGTGGCTGGGGAGTGAGGCATTTTCAGGGGTAATGGGAGACGTGGCTGTGGAGTGAGGCATTTTCAGGGGTAATGGGAGACGTGGCTGGGGAGTGAGGCATTTTCAGGGGTAATGGGAGACGTGGCTGGGGAGTGAGGCATTTTCAGGGGTAATGGGAGACGTGGCTGGGGAGTGAGGCATTTTCAGGGGTAATGGGAGATGTGGCTGGGGAGTGAGGCATTTTCAGGGGTAATGGGAGATGTGGCTGGGGAGTGAGGCATTTTCAGTGGTAATGGGAGATGTGGCTGGGGAGTGAGGCGTTTTCAGGGGTAATGGGAGATGGGGCTGGGGAGTTAGGTGTTTTCAGGGGTAATGGGAGACGTGGCTGAGGCGGGCGACGTTTTCAGGGGTAATGGGAGACGTGGCTGGGGCGGGCGATGTTTTCAGGGGTAATGGGAGATGTGGCTGGGGTGGGTGACGTTTTCAGGGGTAATGGGACAGGTGGCTGGGGAGTGAGGCGTTTTTAGGGGTAATGGGAGATGTGGCTGGGGAGTGAGGCTTTTTCAGGGGTACTGGGAGACGTGGCTGGGGAGTGAGGTGTTTTCAGGGGTACTGGGAGACGTGGCTGGGGAGTGAGGCGTTTTCAGGATTACTGGGAGACGTGGCTGGGGCGGGCAACGTTTTCAGGGGTAATGGGAGATGTGGCTGGGGAGTGAGGCGTTTTCAGGGGTAATGGGAGATGTGGCTGGGGAGTCAGCCGTTTTCAGGGGTAATGGGAGATGTGGCTGGGGAGTGAGGCGTTTTCAGGGGTAATGGGAGATGTGGCTGGGGAGTTAGGCGTTTTCAGGGTTAATGGGAGACGTGGCTGGGGAGTGAGGCATTTTTAGGGGTAATGGGAGACGTGGCTGGGGAGTGAGGCATTTTCAGGGGTAATGGGAGACGTGGCTGGGGAGTGAGGCATTTTTAGGGGTAATGGGAGATGTGGCTGGGGAGTGAGGCGTTTTCAGGGGTAATGGGAGACGTGGCTGGGGAGTGAGGCATTTTCAGGGGTAATGGGAGACGTGGCTGGGGAGTGAGGCATTTTCAGGGGTAATGGGAGATGTGGCTGGGGAGTGAGGCATTTTCAGGGGTAATGGGAGATGTGGCTGGGGAGTGAGGCGTTTTCAGGGGTAATGGGAGATGTGGCTGGGGAGTTAAATGTTTTCAGGGGTAATGGGAGACGTGGCTGGGGCGGGCGACGCTTTCAGGGGTAATGGGAGACGTGGCTGGGGCGGGCGATGTTTTCAGGGGTAATGGGAGACGTGGCAGGGGCGGGTGACGTTTTCAGGGGTAATGGGAGACGTGGCTAGGGAGTGAGGCGTTTTCAGGGGTAATGGGAGACGTGGCTGAGGAGTGAGGCGTTTTCAGGGGTACTGGGAGACGTGGCTGGGGAGTGAGGCGTTTTCAGGGGTAATGGGAGATGTGGCTGGGGAGTTAGGTGTTTTCAGGGGTAAAGGGAGATGTGGCTGGGGAGTGAGGCATTTTCAGGGGTAATGGGAGATGTGGCTTGGGAGTGAGGCGTTTTCAGGGGTAATGCGAGATGTGGCTGGGGAGTTAAATGTTTTCAGGGGTAATAGGAGACGTGGCTGGGGCGGGCGACGTTTTCAGGGGTAATGGGAGACGTGGATGGGGCAGGCGATGTTTTCAGGGGTAATGGGAGACGTGGCTGGGGCAGGTGACGTTTTCAGGGGTAATAGATGACGTGGCTGGGGAGTGAGGCGTTTTCAGGGGTAATGGGAGACGTGGCTGAGGAGTGAGGTGTTTTCAGGGGTACTGGGAGACGTGGCTGGGGAGTGAGGCGTTTTGAGGGGTAATGGAAGATGTGGCTGGGGAGTGAGGCGTTTTCAGGGGTAATGGGAGATGTGGCTGGGGAGTTAGGTGTTTTCAGGGGTAATGGGAGACGTGGCTGGGGCGGGCGACATTTTCAGGGGTAATGGGAGACGTGGCTGGGGCGGGTGACGTTTTCAGGAGTAATGGGAGACGTGGCTGGGGAGTGAGGCGTTTTCAGGGGTAATGGGAGATGTGGCTGGGGAGTGAGGCGTTTTCAGGGTACTGGGAGACGTGGCTGGGAAGTGAGGCGTTTTCAGGGGTACTGGGAGACGTGGCTGAGGCGGGCAACATTTTCAGGGGTAATGGGAGACGTGGCTGGGGCGGGTGACGTTTTCAGGGGTAATGGGAGACGTGGCGGCGTATTTCAGGAGGATGCAGCACTTCTTATTCTCCTGGAGGCGCTGACCCATGGGATTCGGTGACTCTTTGTATCTACCGCACAGATATTGGGGTTCATGATCGCCTCTTTTCCTGCTCTTGAGTTGTATTTTTAGATTCATTTTAGAATCAGTGACTTGAAGGGAAGCGGCTATGTCCCCAGATATACGAGGGGCTGCTGATAAGTCTTTGGCTTTGTAATTTTTTTGTTTCTATGGTAACGAATGGTACATCACATAAAAGCCTTATGTGGCTAATAAGTTTTAAAAATTTTGTGTTTGTTGCTTATGGCAACAGTATTATGCGCACGCAGGAAAACAAAATGGCGGAGTCTAATGCGATATTCACACAACTGAGAGCAGAAGAGGATAAAACTCTTGTTTCTACAAGGAAAGTCCGCAGTGGATATTCATGGTGATATGTCGCAGACATTGGGGGATCAATGCCCTTCATATTCCACAGGTAAGAACTGGGTTGCCAAATGTAAAACGGCCACTTCAGCCCCAATGATGAGGAACGTCCTGGACGCCCGAGAGGGGTTGTTGTTCCGGAGATCGTCGATGCTGTGCACAACCTCATACTGGAGAATCCACCAATTTCAGCTAAAGCAATAGCAGACATCATGGGGATTTCCCCTGAACGTGTTTGTGTCATTATCCATGAATATTTGGACATGAGGATGCGATCTGCAAAGTGGATCCCCAAATGTCTGACCACAGATCAGAGAAGCAGCGAGTGACAACTTCCCGCTCCATTTGTCAGCGTATACGGACTGATAAGATTTTCCTGGATCGACCGGTCACTATGGATGAGACCTGGATTTATTTGTATGACCCTGAAAACAAGGAGCAGTCACAAGAGCGGAGGCACAGTGGTTCTCCTCGTCCAAAGAAGTCAGGGTACAAAACTCAGCCACTAAGGTGATGGCGTCTGTGTTCTGGGATAAGTAGGGTGTGCTGCTAGTGGACTACCTTCAAAATGGTTCCACCATCAATGCAAGGTATTACATTGAACTTTTGGACCAATTGAAGGCAGCTCTGAGGGCCAAAAGGTGTGGCAAGCTGTCCAAAGGAATCTTGTTCCTGCAAGACAACGCCTCCGCTCACACTGCACAAGTGACCACGACAAAACTGGCAGAGCCGGGCTTCCAGCTGGTGACCACCCACCTAATTCACTGGATCTAGCTCCCTCCGACTATCATCTGTTTCCAAACCTGAAGAAACACCTCAAGGGTACGAAATTTCACACCATTTCTGATGCCATGGCTGCTACAGATGCCTGGTTTGAGGCACAACCAAAATCCTTTTTTTTGCTAGGCTTACAGAACATGGAATACCGATGTATGAAGTGTGTTGTCATCAGTGGAGAGTATATGGAAGAAATGGAAAATTACATCATCCTATCTCGTTTCTTTCTGGGTAAAGCCAAAGACTTATCAGCAGCCCCTCCTAGCACTACCACATTGCCTGAATGATTTACTAGTATAAAATATGCTATATCCCTGAGAGGAGCTGGCGATTTCCAGTCACAGCGTTGCCCAGAGTGACGGCAGTCCCTGCTGAGTGCTGCCATATTGCCGCTCTTGGAAGCAGGGTCTCGGCATAAGCCCGTCTGCCCTAATGGTCAAGGACTTTGTATTTTTACCTGAATAAAGATTCAAGAAGACTTTGAGTGATTGGCTGTTTCCTAACTGTGGGGTATGAGATGTTGGAGAAGACAATCTACTCCACAATGGATTCCCTTTTAGATGGTGTCCATCAGGTCAGCCGGAGAGGACACACACAACACTCTTAGGTTTCTGGTCACTATGGCTCTGAGCAAAGTCTTGGCATTTATTTACACCAAGCTTTTCAAACACTTCACACTCTAAGGATTCTTACAAAGTGATGGACTCGCAGCAGTAAATTCAAGTAAAGCAAGCATCAATATTTCTCAGAAGGTCCTAAAGTCACGGTGGAGAACTGTCCGCACATCTGCCCGCAGCTCGGCACTACTGTGCGTGAATCTGTGCAAGGATGACTTTATTAAAGATTAGCAGGTGAATAAGTCTAACAGTAGAGGTTCCTCTGCTCTCGGGCTGCCATTTATAGATACCCGGGACATCGGCTCATCCGTAGACAGGAAGATCGAAGCTTGGAGTTCCCCAAGATGATGATTAAGGACTGGGCTGTAGGAAAGATTAACACAAAAATCAAAGACAAAAATTCCCAAAATGTGTCGATATTCAGTGAAGATGCCAGAAGGCAAACCTCGGAGATGTAAAAGGCTGCATATAGGGCTGTGAGGTGAACCATAATCCGAGCTGCTCGAATATGAGCGTCCATTCTGGGCATACTGAAGCCAGCCTGGTGGTACTTCATAGTCCGGATGTGTCTCACCAGGGAGAACAACGTGAGGATTATGGAGAGGACAGTGAGTATAAAGGGAATGCAGCAGCCCACCACAATGGACAGAACTTTATAGGATGGACTTACGAGAATGAAGATATCATTCATGAAGACACCACTTGAGACATTCGCATTCTCATTGGAAGGGGCCACTTCAATGTGCCAAATGGAGAGAACGCTGATGCCAAATGACCCTGCAGCTGCCAACATAAGAAACCTGGCAACCACATCCGAGAAGTTCATCTTCAGACGGACGAAGAGGTGATGTTTGAAGCTGACGATCCTCAGACAATAGAAGATGCAAAGTCCGGCTGTGATCCAAAAACTGAAGTAAAACTGAAATATCAGGAAAACTGACAAGGTGGAATAGGCGTTCTTAAACTGGACCATTGAAGGGAAGACAATGTAGAGGAAGGTGGCAACGTTCATATCACACTGGAGGCAGACATTGTTTACAGCCATGAGGACCAGGATCAGGCTCAGGCGTCTTCCATGTTTCCAGTCCAGGATGTTCTGTATGATAATGAAGACGTTGAAAAGAATCCCGATGACGCATTCAACCACCGCAAAGATGAACCCGAATCTCCAGGAGAAGGTCATCATCTTGTCTGATGCTTTCTCCGCTCGCCTCAAGCTCCTGATGGATTTGACATTGAGTGGAGTCAAGCTCAGGAGGCCTCATTGATGGAGATTAATTGCCTTTGTTCTCATGCAAATATTTCAGGTTTTTTTAGATCTTCATGCAAACGATCTACCCATGTGTATGATCACAGCATGGAATACAGATCTGCAAGGTTACTATAGAGAGGCCCATGCCGGAAAGGTTATAGCTAAATAGAGGGGGGCATTCTCCTGGGGTTCAGTGGTAATAGTTCTTATGTAAGGGTGTGTACTTTATCACACGACACTTTCCCCAGTAAAGGTTTCGTCAGGATATTTCATACTTTCTTTCTTCTGCTTTCCAGACCTGTTGTGAAAATGCTGCATTTTGTACAGTATTTGCTGCTTCCTCCCCTCGCAAGATGTGGAGTGCTTGTCCATCACCGCAGTCTTTCCTAACCGAGGCACCATGCTCCTGGTACGTCCGGGTACGTCCTCTGACCTGCTGGATGGCGGTGTTGAGCAGCTGTACACGTAAGGAGGCTCCTGTAGACCTCGTGCCTCACAGTCTGCAGCTTCCACAGGCTCGGTGCAAGATTAGCTTGCTGATTTTTCATTACCATAGAATGAGTGCGCCCCTTAGTGACAGTGTGACGCCCCTGGACTATCAGGTCGTCACAGGGTACTGCACGCTCTGTTACCTTAGTGCAGTATTCAAATCCCTCATGGTTCTGGGTCCCTATCTTACAGTGCTGCCCCCAACAGCAAATCAAATCCTAGAGACACCCTGCAGCACACCCACCAGACACACCAGTGGGCGGCTTAAGCGGAATTAGGGCCACCCACCTAGGAGTCAGGAAGGGAGGGTCAGGAGAGTGTCAGTGAAGTGAAGTAAGGAGAGGAGTGAAGTGGAGGAATCAAGGAGCGGTGGCTCCCCAGAGCAGCTGTCTAGGTTGAAGGCGGTGGTTTGGACCTAGAGGAGTCAGACCCCCGGTTGCATGGGATTGAGGCAAGGTGCCTGGACCTGTTGAGTGAACGATCGGCAGCCTGGTCCTATCACCGGTCCAGGACCGAAGGCACGGCGGGATACACGGACCCTAGGTCAGGGAGAAGCTTCAGGCAACCCGGCAATTAACCTACGGAGAACGGAGCCTTTATGGACTGTTCCCCTGTTAGCTCCAGAATCGGGGCACTAGCGCAACGAGGGGGATAGGGCCTTCCAACAAAACGGTCCAGAAAATCCCAAGTGTGAGTCCTGAGAGCAGGTTCCCAAACTTAGCCACAGTGGGGAGCGGGGCCTGGCTAGCTCCAGACTACTGGACCACTACGGTGAATTTACACTTTGTGCCAGGAGGCAGGTCACGGATCACCAGGCAGTGCTGCAGGGGACAGGACCCGGACGAGCTCCCCTTGAGAGGCAGCAGCACCCAGAGACTTGGTTTACCCGGTTGTCAGCGTCTGCTTACTGGCTGAGTGAGTACATGAGTGATCTCCCCCGTCACAGCAACCCGTAGCATCTTCCAGAGTCCCGGTGTAAGGGGTAGTCGGACCCCTGGTAGTGAAGGAGCGGTTTTTCCCCCCCTGAAGACGCCACAGTAGTATGGTGGCAAATTGTAAATGTTGATGGTAAAATGTTACCTGTCATAAACTGTTTCCCCACTAGGTGCCAGTGTAGAGCAGTGGTTCCCCTGGTAACAGTGGCAGGGAAGGAAGGGGCAGGGCAGCCTAGGTGGGGAAGGAAGGGTTCTGAATGCAGAGTCCAGTGTGCAGTGAGATGTGAGAGGCGAGCAAGCTCAGTCTGAGGTGACGGGGCAGAGTGTGGAAGTGGGTGCAGAGGCAGAAGAAGCGGAGACGGGAACACCCGTAGCAAGGAAAAGCAGAGTAAACCCTTGAGAAGAAGTGGAGAAGTCGGAACTAGTCAGGAGCCGGTAGTGAGTACTGGAGCCGTCCCATAGTCTAAACAAACCCCTAGGATAGGGCTGGACTAAACCCGGGACTGGAGTGCAGCTACCAGGGGGATAACACTTGGCCCCTGCAGGCAAAGGAAAGTTACCGGGGAAAAAGGGAACCGTTTTGTAAAGGGAACCGTTTTGTAAAGGGAACCGTTTTGTAAGGAAAGAACCTTTAATGTGGAACGTACTGAAGTAAACCTGCTGCAAACAAAGAATGGAAGCGCTATACAATAAATTGGTGTTTAGTTTACCTGCTGTCTGTAACTGCCTCTTTCCTGTGTGTGAAAAGGGAGCTGAAGAGCACAGAAAGAATGCTGAAATGTATGTGCCCCTGCCATCCACACTCTGCCCCAACAACACACCTGTATTACTAGTGACGGCCGGGCCGGGGGTCAGCCTGCGGCCCACAAGGCGAGGGGACCCGACTACACCCCCTGAGGCGCCCCCTGCCCCCGTTACATTTTGGCGTAGTCGGCAGGATAAAGCCTGCATGCAAGAAACCCCGACCAGAGACTGTGAGGAAGATCAAGTGGTGCCTGACGTGCTGAACAGGCCACAAGATGGCGGCAAGATGGCGGCCGTCCTCATGGACTCAGCAGAGGCGCGAAAAGTTGGCGCCAAACGAAAAACGCTGGGCTGGCCTGGGAGGAATAAGCCCAGAGTGCACCGCCCAAAGAGGGGAGGTACCTGCCCCAAGAAGCTGCAGAGGTCTAGAGACGTGGGCGGCGCCGCAAGAAAGAAAAGGCGTCATCAACGCTATGCAGACCTGGTGGGTGAAGCCGGGGGCGGAGTGTGTGCTAAAGCGGGAAAAGAAGAACCGCCTCCACCCTCCCCGGCGCCATTGCAATCCCAGCAGCAGAAGCAACAGTTCCAGTTACCTGCGATAAACAGAATGAAGGCCAGGACAGACAAGCAAGCCGTAGCGGGCGCGCTGGTGCCCGTAGGACGCAGAAGAGAACGTCCGATGGAGAGCTCGGTGGGAGAGTTACCCACCATCACGTTGCCGGCAAGCATGATACCGGCCGTGACTGGAGTCTCGGAGAAACCAGCAAAGGTCACGTTTTTTACCTCATGGGATGCCGTTACCGGGGAAACGACGACGGAAGTCCGGGCCACCTACAAGTCCCGGCTGACTCTGGGGAGCGGGCCACCAGGAGCATCCGTACAGATTCCGGAGGCGCCCGCGTCTGTTAAGGTAGGCCCTCTGCCCCCCTCAGGAGTTAAGGCCCCGTACTGGCAAGATATCCCAGAACCAGAGGTAATCGTCCGGAAGAGAGTGATTTGTTTGCCGTTGAAAACCAGTACTGTTGAAAGCCGGTGAATGTTTCCAGTTACAGTAACGTTAAAAGTACTGAACCCGGGAGGAGCTTAATGCAGAACTGTGCGTGGACTCCTTCCGTGACTGTTAAGAAGGAATCTTGTTGTCTTGTTGTTTTCTGCCCACCCAAAGACCGGGAGCGCTTGGAAATAGCCTCCGGGCAGAAGGTCAGCTAAGACCGGGAGCGCCTGAGGAGGGCCTCCGGGCAGATGTGTGACTAAGACCGGGAGCTTCCCTGGAGGGACTCCGGGCACCAAACTTGTGTGCCAGTCTGTGTGTTTTAAGTATTGTGTTTTCCTACATGTGTTGTTTTGCAGGTACGAACCTCGCCAGGAGGCTGAGGTTAAAGAGGGGAGGAATGTAAGGGGTAGTCGGACCCCTGGTAGTGAAGGAGCGGTTTTTCCCCCCCTGAAGACGCCACAGTAGTATGGTGGCAAATTGTAAATGTTGATGGTAAAATGTTACCTGTCATAAACTGTTTCCCCACTAGGTGCCAGTGTAGAGCAGTGGTTCCCCTGGTAACAGTGGCAGGGAAGGAAGGGGCAGAGCAGCCTAGGTGGGGAAGGAAGGGTTCTGAATGCAGAGTCCAGTGTGCAGTGAGATGTGAGAGGCAAGCAAGCTCAGTCTGAGGTGACGGGGCAGAGTGTGGAAGTGGGTGCAGAGGCAGAAGAAGCGGAGACGGGAACACCCGTAGCAAGGAAAAGCAGAGTAAACCCTTGAGAAGAAGTGGAGAAGTCGGAACTAGTCAGGAGCCGGTAGTGAGTACTGGAGCCGTCCCATAGTCTAAACAAACCCCTAGGATAGGGCTGGACTAAACCCGGGACTGGAGTGCAGCTACCAGGGGGATAACACTTGGTCCCTGCAGGCAAAGGAAAGTTACCGGGGAAAAAGGGAACCGTTTTGTAAAGGGAACCGTTTTGTAAAGGGAACCGTTTTGTAAGGAAAGAACCTTTAATGTGGAACGTACTGAAGTAAACCTGCTGCAAACAAAGAATGGAAGCGCTATACAATAAATTGGTGTTTAGTTTACCTGCTGTCTGTAACTGCCTCTTTCCTGTGTGTGAAAAGGGAGCTGAAGAGCACAGAAAGAATGCTGACATGTATGTGCCCATGCATCCACACTCTGCCCCAACAACACACCTGTATTACTAGTGACGGCCGGGCCGGGGGTCAGCCTGCGGCCCACAAGGCGAGGGGACCCGACTACACCCCCTGAGGCGCCCCCTGCCCCCGTTACACCGGGGCATCCCCTACCCGTGGAGGGTAACGACACCTTGCTGCCCCATTCCATCACCCCGGGTACTCCCAACAACGGCGGTACTCCCAATTACCGCACACCACGGGTAGCGTCACAAACTATACCAAATCCCCTGTAAATATCCCCTTTTTACTTTTAGAGTGTGGACCCAAGCCCCCGGGTCTGGAGACCCTCGAGCAACGAACGGACATTGCCCACGGATCTGAGCGGTTCGATCCGCTGCTGGGCGGCAAACAGCATGAAGGCGAAAGTGGTGTCTACCATGAAACATGGTCTGAAGACAAGCAAGGAAGCATTTCGGCGCCATTAATATAAAACAAATCCTCTGAATCCAGCCATAGATGAAGGTAACCTAGCTTTACCGAAACGGCCGTCGGGTGGTCCGCGGAATCCCTCCTGTCAACATCCCTTATTAGATCCTGGTTGAATCCATGTAAGTTCTAATTCTGCTTTAGTAATAATCAATTATGCTGAATGTCTATATCTTTTTGACAGTAGAATTTCATGGTTACATTTAAGGGATAGGTATAATGAATATATAGTGACATCTAGTGGACTATATATGTATATACTGAGTTGTTATTAACTTGTTAAGTATTGGCTCACATATGGAGGGATCCGAGACCTTAGGGGTTTATGAAGTCCTGCACCAATTGCTTCACCCTCTTCACGTTGGTTGTCATGATTTAAACCATAAAAAATCTTTGTAAATTATCCATGGGCTTTTGATCGCTTTCCTCTTTTTTCCTCTGAATCCAGCCATAGAACAGAGTACGACGATGGCCCGGACCCGAGACGCTGCGGTCTGAGCTGTAAAACACATCAGTACCGGGATGCGACTCACTGGAACGATGTGTGATATACAAGGCGTCACTGCTTCCAAAAAAGTGCGACGACTCGTGGGGTGTAAGACCGATCACCCGGCACGGCCGCTGTGACATCTGGGGCACTCTCACACTGCACAGTGCGGTCATATGGCCTACAGATATGGGATTAGTAAATCTGCCACCACAGGTGTCATTGGGATTTAGGTCCAAACGCATTGCTGCCACTTCAGGACTCTTGAGCACTTTATTTCCATCCATTTCTGGGGCTTCTTGAAGTGTTTGGGGTCATTGTCCTGCTGAAGATCCCTGACCTAAGACGCACCCCCAGCTTTCTGACACTGGTTGCTACATTGCCACCCAGAATCCTTTTGTAATCTTCACATTTCATGATGTCTTGAACACAGTCAAGACCTCCAGTGCCAGAGGCAGCAAAACAACCCCAAACATGTCTGACTTCCACCATATGTGACTGTAGGTGCTGTGATCTTTACTTTGTAGGTCTCATTCTGTTTTCGGTAAACAGTAGAATGATGTGCTTTATCAAAAACCTCTATCATGGTCTCATCTACCCACAAGACACTTTCCAAGAAGGATTTTTTTTACTCACTTACATTTTAGCTTTTTTGTGTCTGTGTCAGCAGTGGGGTCCTCCTGGGTCTCCTCCATAGCATTTCATCTCATTCAGATGTGGACAGATAGTTTGCGGTGACACCAATACCCCCTGACCCAGCAGGGCGGCATGGATTTCTTTGGAACTTGACTGGGGCTGTGTCATCATATGACTTCAAGATAGCAAGGGACAGGGGCCTCCTATATTGTCCTTCATGCTAGGGGACCCTAGGCTATCCCTAACCTTAGGAATACCCTTAATGGTGGAGATGCCTGAGTCCCATGTCTGGCTATTTTGCTGACCAGATCTAATCTGTTACCCCCCAGCGCCAGAAAAGGACGGGACAGGAGTGTGATGGAAACACAGATTAAAACAGACAGGGAAAACCAAAACTGAGATGCACTGAAAACTCACAGGAATAAACAGCGAGAGACTAATGCCGGCATCACACGGTACAATATATCGGGCGATATGTCGTCGGGGTCACGTCGATAGTGACGCACATCCGGTATCGTGTGGCAGCTATGATCGACTGTGATTGAGCAAAAATACTCACCTTATCGTTGACACGTCGTTGATTTTCATAAAGTTGTTCCTCCTTCTGTGCGCCGGTTGTTCATTGTTCCTGAGGCAGCACACATCGCTCCGTGTGACACCTCAAGAACGATGAACACAGCTAACCTGCGTCCCGCCGGCAATGAGGAAGGAAGGAGGTGGGCGGGATGTTTACGTCCCGCTCATCTCTGCCCCTCTGCTTCTATTGGCCGGCTGCCGTGTGACGCCGAATGTTCCTCCCCCTTCAGGAAGAGGATGTTCGCCTCCCACAGCGATGTCGTCCGGGAGGTAAGTACGTGTGACGGGGGTTAACGACTTTGTGCGCCACGGGCAATTGCCTGTGACGCACAAATGACGGGGGTGGGTGCGATTGCTTATGCGATCGCACGATTTATCGTCTCGTGTGACGCCCGCAGAAGGAGAAAAGCAAGAGCAGGAAGGCAGCAACAAAAAGACAACAAGGGTGAACACTGCAACCACTCACAGCTATAATGTACAACAACCACTGATAAGTCTGGGTCACTGCGGCATTAATGAAACAGTCCAGCAGCATGTATAGGAGGTGAGCGAATGTGATTTCCTATCCCACAGCATGTGATGAAAGAGACTACCAAGCAGCCTATCAGAGATTGACTCTTGCTCTCCTGCCTTAGTTTGTGGGTCAACGCCCTGTGCTGAACCCGGGCATCAGAGAAGATAGCAGGCAGAATGCCAGAATCCATAGTTTCCACAGATGCTGATGCAGCCATGACAGTAGGCAATGCCTGGAAAAATCTCTTTGTGACAGGCGGCTTATCCACCATCTGCACTATCCTACATTGCAATCTTTCATCAATTTTTCTTTGACGTCTATATCCAGAAAGATTAGTTATGGTGCCATGGGTTGTAAACTTCTTCATTCTGTTGCGCACCGTGGACAAAGGAACATCAAGATCTCTGGAGATAGATGTGTAACCTTGTTGAAATGTTTCTACAATTTCAGTTCTCCAGTCCTCAGACAGTTCTCTTCTCCTCTTTCTGTTCTCCATGCTTAGTGTGGACACACAGAGACACATGATACAAAAAATGAGTCAACTTCTCCCCTTTTTATCTGGTTTCAGATGTGATTTTCATATTGCCCGCACCTGTTACATACTACAGGTGATTTTGAACAAGCATCACATGCTGAAAACAAAGTTATTAACCCACAATTTGGAAAGGTGCAAACGATTTTCATCTGGGTTATTTTTTTGGGTTTTGTGTGAAGTTTTGTCAAATTTCCTTTTTTGTGTTGTCGCAATACACACAAAGGAAGTAAACCTGTGTATAACAAAACGTGTGTAATTGTAACCATTTTCTAGAAGAAATACTTCATTTCAAGGGCGCCTACACTTTCGCCCATGACTGTGTGTTTGGTAAGGCGCAGGTTATTAGTGGCCTCCGTGCGTGGCACCACACACGTTACTCCAGTAATGTTCCGGATGTCCCTTTTAATGAGTTGACATTTGCCCCTTCCCCCCCCGACTCCCCCGAAGCTGCCTGAAACCGCCACAAAAAGAGCAAAAGGCGTGAAATAGTTTTTTTTGTGCAAAACCATTTCTGGTAAATGGCTCCCCCTGCTCTATATTAGAGGAGAGACACATGAGGACGTGGTCGCTGCGTTCCCTGCCGGACCAGGACATTTATTATACTTTTATCCCATGTATTGATGCTCAGGATAATGAAGTGACGTCACTGGCGGGTTTTGTTTTTCTGCGGTCTTCATCCTCTGGGTCTTCTAGGCACTTTTTTTCTGTTTATTTTCCTAGTTACAGAAATCAGCATTATTACTATCAGAATATTTTACTCTATTTTGCAATGGTTTTTATTTGTTACATTTTTTATTTAGTCTTTATTGAGACTTTAGGCTGTGTACACACACTGCGGTTTTTTCATGCGTTTTTTCTTGCACATTTTAATCAAGGAAACACAGAAAAGTCTATGACAATCCTGGAGGCTGTGCACACGCTGCAGAAAAATACTGCACCAAACAATTGACCTGTGAATAGTTTCTGCGTTTTTCCCATCATTTTCCCTATCTCAATGCATAAAAAATGTGGTAAAAAAACGTGTTTTTGCAGCAGCGTTTTTCCTGCCGAGGCCTGCAGTGTTCTGTGCAGGAGATGTGCAATGTGTGCACTTACCCGGACTGTTCCTGGTGACGGATGTGACGTCCTGTAACGCCTCTGTGCTGATATTGATGATATTGATGTCCGTTTTCGGGCTCCGATCCTCCTGACATATTGGAGGAGTGAAATCCGCGTGGTTCTGTTTGTCGTGTCAGTGCCGGGTGCCGTTATTTTCTGCAGCCCTTATTTCACCATTTACAGTGTCCTGTGCTCCAGAATGTGATGTGTCTGTAAGTGTCGCGGGCGAAAGCGCAGACCATGTTAGGTGGGCTACTCGAGGCGCTCAGAATAGGGATCGTGGCTGCGGCTCAAGTGGCAGCCGGATCCGGGGCTCGTGCAGCGGCCTGCTGCCCACAACAATAATAAAAGGGGGTATTCACAGGGGAAGACTTTGTCAGTGACGCCACCCGTGGGTTGCGGTGATGGTTGGTGGCACCGCCGCTGCCTTGGTATGGGACGCCCGGGGCTGATGGAGCGGGGCAGCAAGATGGTATCCCCTCCACGGGTAGGGGAGGTGTTGTCCCGAGGCCCGAGTGTGCAGGGAAGGGAAATGTTGCGGAGCGTGTTCTGCAGGGCTGGACCGGGTGATAGTGGTGTACTCACAGTTCCAGAGAAATCCACACAGAGTCCAATGGTAAACCAAATTGCCAGTGACCGGTGACCTCCGGCGGGTGTATTCGGGTCCCACACCCTGGTACAGCAAACAGGAGTCCCTTCCTCCTGCACTTAAAGTTTGTGTTCTTGGTTTGACTACTCCGCTTGCAACGGGGAAGTCCACTCTCGGTGAGTCTAAGTGTTGGGAGCTTGGCCCGCAAGATCTGACCCTTGGGATTTCTGTAGGCGGTTGCGGACACCCTATCCTCCGCGTTGGGCTTCCGTCTCGCTCTCTGGGCTTACTGATGGAACAAGGCCTGAAACCTCGTCCCCAGCTGGCTAATTGACAAGGGGCTTGAAGCTGTCCTCGCAGTCGGGGTCCAGGCACCCCGACTGTGCACGCCCTTCGGACCGGATTCCCGCTGTTGGCAGCGGCGAGCTACAACCCTGCCCCGGTCCACTTTAGGTCTCCCGTGACTGGATCTCCGTCGCCTGTGGCCCTGTCTGCCGACTGCCACCTAGTCAGTAGTCCGGTAGTCCAAAGGCTCCAACCGCTGACTACCCTGTCACTTCACTCCTATCACTTCCACTCTCTAGACTTGTCTGCTGTGTTTCCTCCCCTGACTCCTCAGGACCCCTAGGTGGGCGTCACCATCTGCTTGGCCCCGCCCACTGGTGTGTCCCTATTGCCATGGGGGGTGACTAGGCTTTGGCTGATGTTGTGTACTATGTACGTGGGTTTGTGTTGGTATGCCAAGGAGGATGGAGTCCTGCACCTGGAAGATTTGTGCAGCCTCTGTGACAACCTGGTTTTGCCAGGGCGTCACATCAGTCTCCCCCATCACCTGTGAGCACACCGGGTTAGTGCCAGGCCTCACAAGCCACCGTAGCTGGCTGACCGGTAAGCCATCACTTGGCCTCTGGTTGCCATCACAGCTACCCCACAATCACGGGGTGCCGAGAGGCTTAAAGAAGGAGCTCTCCCCAAATACCAGACTAGATACCACCAATCAGAACAGCATCTAAGGGATTAACACCGATTGTGGTTGTGGCCGCAGGGTGTCAGATATGATGTAAGGAATATAAAAGAACCAGTCTCCCAGTAACTCGGCTCCGGACAATCCTCAGCACAGGAACCAGCTCCTGCCCAATGTGGAACAGCAGCAAAGCTGGAGACAAGCCGAGACAGGGCTTTCGGTAATTGCAGGCCGCTCCCGTTCTTCCAGCCTTCCTGGCCTTGTTTTTGCCGCCTTGAAACATTTTACACATAACAATTACTAGAAAGTTCAGCCACAAATGTTAGGTTATGTCTCTTCAGTCCGACTTGTTGAGGTCACCGTGGCATGTGAGGTGGTGGACAATACACGTGCAGTGTCGTCATCCGGCCACAGCAGGTCTCTGTCGTCTCTTGCATAGACTCTATGGTAGACCTCTGGGTGAGGGGAGATCTGTTAGGCCTGTTAAGATACTTTATCAGGTATGTTGTTACCAACCTGTTTAGTAAGTCCTCATTGTATGTAGTGCTGGCCCGTCCTGGGTTATGGCAAGTGTGCCGCCCCCGCAGCAGTCGAACCGCTCGGATCCGGGGTTGCTGTGGCTCGAGGGTCTCCGGACCCGGGGGCTGGCGGCCACTCAAATGTAAAGGGCGTATTTACAGGGGTTGAATGTTCGTGACGCCACCTGCGGGTTACGGTAAAGGGGAGTACCACCGCTGCCGAAGAGAGTACCAGGGCAGATGGTGTGGGGCAGCCAGGTATCAGTCCCTCCACAGGTAGCGAAGGCCCCGAACAGTGGGGATTTGGTAAACGGGTGGCTCGGCCTTGGGAAGCAGGGTGCAGGGGTCAGGTTCTGGATTTGGTGGAATAAGCAGACACTCACACAGATGGTAAACGAAAGTCTCTAGGCACCGCAGTGTCTACGGGGGGAGCCCGTCCAGGTCACGCTCCCACCAGTGTCACTTGGTGAGTACGGAGCCCTGCCTCCTTGCATAAATTGACCGTTGTGGCCCCTCGGCTTGAAGCTTTCGGAGCCCCATTACCCGTGTGTATGGCAGCTGTGCTCTTGATGGCTGGTACTTGGGATTTTAGTCGGTTGTGTAGTTTGGAGAACCCTATCCCCTGCGTTGTGCTGATGCCTTCAATCTCTGAGCTCTTGGGGAAAGTTCATAAAGAGACTATTCTCCACAGGTGAATTATCAGGTTGCGTGAAGCTACTCCCTGATCTAGGGTCCAGTACCCCGCCGTGCTTGGTACCGGTCTGGTTACTGGACTTCTGGTGCTGACTGTTCTCCAAAACTAAGTCTGTTACACCTTCTCCAATACCCTGCGACCGGGTTTCCGACTCCTGTAGTCCCGGACCACCGTCTGCGACCTAACCAACGTCACACAGGGAGCTCCATTTCCCTCACTCCTCACTCTTTGAGGGCTAACGCTTCACTCTCCTTCAGCTCCCCAGGAGCTACCACTCCAGCTCCTCTCACGCTGAGAGCTGACACTCTTCTGACTCAATCCCTCCCACCAGTCTGCCTGACCCCTAGGTGGGCGGCCGTGCTCCAACCTGACCAACCCACTCGTGTGTCTGTACAGGCCATGATGTGAGGTGTGGTTGGGATTTGTAGTGCGAATATTAGTGACACTGTTGATGGGAATCTGGAACCATGGGGGGTAGGCCCTGCACCCTGGGGGACAGGATGCAGTTCCCTGTAGCACCCTGATGTAGTCAGGGGAGCTACACAAGTGTAAGTAAGGACTGCACAAGTGGGCTATGTATACTGTGGTACCGCCCACCAGCGCTCATGTGATCAGCTGTAATGCCGCCCAACGCTCATGTGATAAGCTGTAATGCCGCCCAGCACTCATGTGATAAGCTGTAATGCCGCCCAGCGTTCATGTGATAAGCTGCAATGCCGCCCAGCGTTCATGTGATAAGCTGTAATGACGCCCAGCGCTCATGTGCTAAGCTGTAATGCCGCCCAGCGCTCATGTGCTAAGCTGTAATGCCGCCCAGCGCTCATGTGATAAGCTGTAATGCCGCCCAGCGTTCATGTGATAAGCTGTAATGACGCCCAGCGCTCATGTGCTAAGCTGTAATGCCGCCCAGCGCTCATGTGATGCCTTCACATCAGTTCCTGCGTCCTGGTGTGCATTGCACAATCGCGCAGGGTGTACTGGCTTCAGGATCACTGTTGCGCATGCGCGGTGGGTGGAGAAAGTCCTCATAACGTATAATAACGCTAAGCATTGCAAATGTTAGAATCCTGTTATTTATGAGTGGTGCAGTGTACAGGGGCACAATCCAGGGTTTTTAATATACATTATATACCATATATAATAGTGCGCAGTGTGTATGTGCAGTGTACAGGGGCACAATCCAGGGTTATATACCGTAAATAATAGTGCGCAGTGTGTATGTGCAGTGTACAGGGGCACAATCCAGGGTTATATACCATAAATAATAGTGCGCAGTGTGTATGTGCAGTGTACAGGGGCACAATCCAGGGTTATATACCATAAATAATAGTGCGCAGTGTGTATGTGCAGTGTACAGGGGCACAATCCAGGGTTATATACCGTAAATAATAGTGCGCAGTGTGTATGTGCAGTGTACAGGGGCACAATCCAGGGTTATATACCGTAAATAATAGTGCGCAGTGTGTATGTGCAGTGTACAGGGGCACAATCCAGGGTTATATACCATAAATAATAGTGCGCAGTGTGTATGTGCAGTGTACAGGGGCACAATCCAGGGTTATATACCGTAAATAATAGTGCGCAGTGTGTATGTGCAGTGTACAGGGGCACAATCCAGGGTTATATACCGTAAATAATAGTGCGCAGTGTGTATGTGCAGTGTACAGGGGCACAATCCAGGGTTATATACCATAAATAATAGTGCGCAGTGTGTATGTGCAGTGTACAGGGGCACAATCCAGGGTTATATACCGTAAATAATAGTGCGCAGTGTGTATGTGCAGGGTACAGGGGCACAATCCAGGGTTATATACCGTAAATAATAGTGCGCAGTGTGTATGTGCAGTGTACAGGGGCACAATCCAGGGTTATATACCGTAAATAATAGTGCGCAGTGTGTATGTGCAGTGTACAGGGGCACAATCCAGGGTTATATACCGTAAATAATAGTGCGCAGTGTGTATGTGCAGTGTACAGGGGCACAATCCAGGGTTATATACCGTAAATAATAGTGCGCAGTGTGTATGTGCAGTTGAACTATGGGGTATTTTTAAAAAAAGGTTTTACAAAGCGCAAGCGTCATGGATATAGATAATTTATAGCTGCACATGCGTTAGGCGCTTGCATAGGGGTTGTGACTTACACAGCCTCATTAGGTGAGTGTCATTTCATCTACATCTCCCTATAATATCTGGTAAGGCCCTATTTGCGCTTTTTTCCTCAGCTTCTCTTGTTCTTGTGGTCCAGTCCTATAGTGGTGGGTACATACCATATTTACAAAGGGTTAAATTACCTGCTTAAATGTATTATTCTCTATGTACGGCTAAGTTTACCCCCAAAAGAAAGCAGAGACCCCCCCCAAAAAAATTGCACTTACCAGACCCCAAACAATTAGAGTTGGCAGGTGAATGGGCTCTCATATACAGATCTGCGTCGCTGTCAGGTCCGCCCGGGTTCTACAGTAGTTGGCTCCCCCTGGTGACTGGAGGCAGTAGCACTCGCGCCGCTCAGAGTGATACTTGTACCCGATCTGTTTGTGAGAGCTGCAGTGCAATTGTCACATAGAGAATTTTACAAACTTCGCTGACTGTCATAGCGTAATCGGTATCTGTTCAGTTTAGTACCAGAATCAGAGTAGTACTCGTCAGGGGCATAGCCAGACATGGGATTCAGGTATCTCCACCATCGGGAGTAACCATGAGGTTAGGGATAGCCTAGGGTCCCCTATTGTGTGGGACAGCATAGGATCCCCAGTTTCCCGCTATCCTAACAGTCGCCCTATGACAGCATTGCAGCTAGAACAATGAGGGACCTGACAGCGACGCCGATCTCTGTGTGAGAGCCCATCCACCATTGGCACTTGCTAACTGTAATTGTTTGGGGTCTGATGAGTGCGTTTTTTTTCTGGGGGGTGGATCCACTTTCTTTTGGGGGTGTCTGCTTTCTTTTGCAGGTAAAATATGAGAAGCAGTGAAAAAAAAACACATTTACCATAGTATCAAGGTATATTTATATCAGTGATTTACTGGGATATTTATCTAGTGGCAAATAGAGGACAATCTGATACTACGGACAAATCGCTGCTGGACAAGTACAAGTAAGGAAGAAAACACGGTCAAATGCCCATAGCTCTCACATTATTAAACCTTTATTCAATTTTCAAAACATTACAAAGAAATCATACACATATATATATATATATATATATATATATATATATATATATATACATACACATAAGAATTGGTGGATGTGCATTTAAAGGCAGTATCAAAAGACTAAGACCCATATCCCCAGAGCAAATCACTGTATCAATGTATAGAAATGTAATCTCTGATGTAGTGGTGAGAATCACCACCAGGAGTCACTGATGTCCTGTTTCTAGCCACCATAGGACCTGCCATCTACACACACACACACACACACACACACACACACACACACACACACACACACTTCTAGAAATCATATACAGATTGTCTGGAGGTCACAAAACATTATTAATAGTCACCTGCAATGGGGGATGAACGTCTGCGCGGAGTAGTGTGGAGGAGAGGGTTCCAGAGTCCTGCGCCTGACGCACGTTTCAGCCAAGAAAATGCCTTTGTCAAGGGGCGTGACCGTGGCATTGAGAGGGAAGGTTTTAATATGCATTATAGCCAGTCAAAATGCAGCACCCTATGGTGATGCACACATTGTTGCAACACTTCCCCGACACCCAGCTGGCCACTGCGTCACTGGTGAGGTGATCCAGGGAATCACATGATCTGGAAACACCAGACCCGTATTGATACAGGGGACCAGTGGGATGCCAGGGAACCAATGACATGCATGCGTATAGGTGCACAGCGGAGACTGCAGGTAAACACTTAGTGTGATCCTATAATATAAAGGTGTCACAAACCACCGGGGGGGTCACTCAGAAATCCCCCGCGCTGGCTACCAGTACGTCACAATCGGGGGGTAACAAGTGGGGGTCACCCCTCCTTTATACCTCCCGACCGACAGACAGAGCACGTGACGCGCTCTCTAGCGCCCCTCTTATAGTCAGGCCAATTCTGGAATTGCCCGACCATAAGCAAGGAGGCCGCTATACTACTTATGCCGATTATTGAAGGGTCCCCGGTGAGAGTAAGGTATATATTCCCCCGACCTCCGCGGGCGGAATATATAAAATCTCCCCGAATCTCACTGGCCTCCCCACAATAATCCTTGGCACAATTCGCTGCCACCAACCGATTTACGGTAACTATTAGCCGAACACACAGACGTGGGATTCAAGATCGAGATAACAGAACAGCCCAAGATTAATTATATAATTTAATCAGCCTAAAGCCACACTAGAAAATACAATATATACAATAGGGAATCTACAGAATATACATATGTCAGAGTACAGTTACAATCAAAGCATGGGTTACAAACAGGCATACACAGTTCCAGCAGTTACCTTGTTGCGTCTGGCCACAGGGGGGCGCTGTACCCAGGTTTCTAGGATCCTTCCCACAGATGTTTCCTACACGTGCCCCCAGCGAAAGAACACTGGAAAGTGGCCGAAGTAGGGTTATCAACCTGGCCAAATCCAGGTCCCCTCCTACCTTCGTGACCTCACAGGGAGCACTGCTCCACCCCTGGCTTGAGTTATGGACAATATCCCAACCTGGAATATGGGCCATAACTTTGCCTGGGAGCGTCGTAGGCGGGCGCCAATGCTCTCATTGTGACAGTTATGAATTTAGCTACAGAACGAGGGGACTCATGACCTGTCTGCCAGTTCCCCATTGGCTGATATCACGCCTGGGGCATTTCCCAATGTCCTGCTCCCATAAAAAGGGTGTGCCGGCATCGTCCGCATGCAGAGACACCATTTTTATGGTTGCCATATTTATCGGAAATATGGCTTGCGAGATATGAACCATTTTTTACTGGAGTCGTTCTGTCTGGCTATTTCCATAGCCTTGTAATGAGATACAACTCTTGTTACAGGGTGACGGCAGGGAGTCATCCTGTGTCCTTTGTTCCCACACCACCTCATCTCCATATCACAGGACATGGCCATGGAGGTGTAAGTGGAACACTGAGAACAAGAAGGGAGGGGGCACTGCCAGGGAGTGATGAGGGATTATGACTGGAGTCATAATTCATCTTCATATCCCGGGATTTGCCTCACACCTCCCCCCTTTTGAGGGCGCTAGGGGGCAGCACACTCCGGTGTTCCCCCGTGCGCCCGTCCGCGACCTCTCCTTGTCGGGACAGCCCGTCTGCGTTACCGTGGTCACGGCCCCTTTTGTGGCGAATGGTGAAGTTGTATTGCTGGAGCGCAAGGCTCCATCGCAACAATCGCCCATTCGTCCCAGAGACTGTGTGCAACCAGCTGAGGGGATTGTGGTCCGTCTCCACGATGAAGTGGCGCCCGTATAGATAGGGTTGCAGACGCTGCAGGGCCCACACTATGGCCAGGCACTCCTTCTCCATCGTGGAATAGGCAACTTCCCTTGGTAACAGCTTCCTGCTCAGGTACAAGACTGGGTGCTCTTGGCTCGCAGAGTCCACCTGGCTGAGCACCGCACCGAGGCCGAAGTCACTGGCGTCGGTCTGTACTACAAACGGCCGCGTGAAGTCGGCTGCCTGTAGCACGGGCGGGCTGGACAGGGCGTCCTTTAGGGCCTGGAAGGCTGTCTCGCAGTCCATTGTCCAATCGACTGCGGAGGGCAGCTTCTTCTTGGTGAGGTCCGTCAAGGGCTTTGCCAGGCTACTATAGCATGGAACAAACCTCCTATAGTACCCAGCGGTCCCCAAGAAGGACATCACCTGCTTCTTGGTCCTGGGGGTGGGCCAGGATGCGATGGCCTCCACTTTCTCAGGCTCGGGCTTCAGTGTTCCCCCGCCTACCCGGTGACCGAGGTACTGGACCTCGCTCATGGCCAGCTGACACTTGCCCGGCTTGATGGTCAAACCTGCCCGGTGGATCCGCCTGAGCACCTGTGCTAGATGCTCTAGGTGGTCCTCCCAGGTGGGACTGAAGACGGCAATGTCATCCAGGTACGCGGCCGCGTACCCTTCAAGTCCCTTGAGCAGGGTGTTGACCATCCGCTGGAAAGTGGCAGGGGCATTCCTCATCCCGAATGGCATCACCGTGGACTCGTACAGTCCAAATGGGGTAATAAAGGCAGAGCGTTCCCTGGCCTTGCGAGTCAGGGGGATCTGCCAATATCCCCGGCTCAGATCCATGATGGTCAGGTACTGAGCCCCGGCCAACTGATCGAGCAGGTCATCGATGCGTGGCATTGGGTACGCATCGGCGACCGTGACCGCATTGAGCCCCCTGTAGTCCACGCAGAACCGAGTGGTTCGGTCCTTCTTAGGGACGAGGACTACAGGCGAGGCCCAAGCGCTGTTGGATGCCTGGATCACCCCCAGCTTCAGCATCTCGTCAATCTCCTGGCGCATGTGTTGCTGCACCTCCAGGGAGACCCGATATGCTGAACGCCGGATCGGGGGATGATCCCCCGTGTCCACGTGATGGACAGCCAAGTCAGTCCTTCCGGGCTGGTTGGTAAACAACCCCCGGAAGGGGTGTAGGGTGGCCCACAGCTGGGACCGTTGGTCCTCCAAGAGCTGGTGGCCAACCTCCACATCCTCAATGGATCCGCCTGCCCTAACCTGGGCTAGCATATCCAAGAGGGTTTCCGCTTCTCCCTCCTCGGGCAGGTTGCACACGGGGAGCGCACATGCCTCCCGCTCATGATGTGCCTTCATCATGTTCACATGGAAGGGCTTCCGCCTTCCACGGGCAGGGTCCAGGGTGACCAGGTACGTTACAGGGTTGAGCTGCTGGTACACGAGGTATGGGCCTTCCCAGGCTGCCTGAAGCTTGTCCTGTGGTACGGGGACCAGTACCCACACCTTTTGACCCACTTGGTAGGTCCTCTCACAAGCGTTCTGGTCGTACCAACGCTTCTGATCGGCCTGGGCTTGAGCCATATTGTCGTGTACCAGTTGCGTCAAGGCCTGCATTTTGTCCCGGAAGCGCATGACATACTCGATAACCGACACTCCAGGGGTGGCCAAATCCCCTTCCCAAGCCTCTTTCACCAGAGCCAGGGGGCCCCGCACACGTCGCCCGTACAGGAGCTCAAACGGTGAGAATCCTGTTGAGGCCTGTGGAACCTCCCGGTAAGCAAATAACAGGTGTGGGAGATACCGCTCCCAGTCACGCCCATGGGAGTCGACCAACATCTTAAGCATCTGCTTTAAGGTGCCATTGAACCGCTCGCACAGGCCATTAGTCTGTGGATGGTACGGGCTGGCCACCAGATGTCGCACCTGGACTTGCTTACAGAGGGCCTCCATCAGCTGGGACATGAATTGGGTCCCCCGGTCAGTGAGCATTTCCTGGGGAAAACCCACTCGGGAGAAAATCTCCAGCAATGCGGTGGCCACCTTGTCAGCCCGAATGGACGACAAGGCCACTGCTTCTGGGTACCGGGTGGCATAGTCCACTACCGTCAGTATGAAGCGTTTCCCGGAGCTGCTGGGGATGGCCAGCGGGCCGACCAGATCCACAGCCACCCTCCTGAAAGGCTCATCGATGATTGGCAGAGATACCAGTGGGGCTTTGGGGCGTGGCCCCGCCTTCCCCACTCTCTGACAGGTTTCACACGAACGGCAGTAGGCAGCCACATCGGCCCCCATTTTTGGCCAGTAGAAATGCTGGTTCAACCTGGCCTTGGTCTTAGCGATCCCTAGGTGTCCGGCCATCGGAATCTCATGTGCGATCCGCAACAACTCCGTCCGGAACGGATAGGGTACCACCAACTGTCGGTCCCTGGGCCACGCCTCCGGTGAACCCTGCTGGACCGTGGCCCGGTACAGCCGTCCTTGGTCCCAGACCACTCGCTCCGGGTCCGAGTCCGAGGGAGGCTGTGCCGCCTGCTCCTTAAGAGCTTTCAGGCTGTCGTCAGCTTCTAACGCTGCCTGAAACCCCTGACTAGATGTGGCCAGAATCGACGAGACTGTCACATCTTCAGTCAGTACCCCGGGACCTGTGTCCTGGCCTCCACCTGACTCGGCTGCCACTTGGTCAGAAGGGGAAGAGCTATCGGACCTCCGGGAGGCCCCTTGGCTTCCAGCACTCCCACTGCGGGTGACAGCGGCCACAGCCGCTGCGACCGTGGGTCGTGCCTGCTCCTCCTCCGTTCCTGACCAAGTCGCCGGTTCAGGCAGACCTACCTGGCTTCCTGACACCCCGGTTGTGGGGGAACCATGCACCGAGATCTTACCTGGGAGCACTTCCGCTCCTGGACCGGCCCCAATCTCACCTGCCTGTTCCCCTCCTGCAGCAACAGAACCCCGCTGTGAAATCTCTGGGGACCCCACATTTGCTGTGGTAGCCCCCACCCCACACACTGGTCCTCCCCCTGCAGCACCCTGCTCTCTGCTTATCCCTGCAGAGGGCAACAGATCCCAGCTCACAGGCTGGTTACTTGTAGAGGCATTGTCACACCTTTCTCTGACCCCCTCCCCTGTCACAGCTGCAGCTGAGTGTGTGTCTATGGTGTCTATGCAAGCAGAAATATCAGAGTTCACTCCCTCCTCCCTTACATCATTCATAGATAACACATTAACATTGTTAGGAGTCATGTCAGTACGGGCTGAAGGTTCAGCCCTTGGGGGGGGCCCAAACTGGGAGGTTATCTGCCCCAAATCTGTCCCAAGTAGCACGTTTGCAGGGATCCGATCAGTTACCCCCACCTCCCTCACCCCCCGCCCTGCGCCCCAGTCCACATAAATGTCAGCAACAGGCAGCGCCGGGTCAATGCCTCCAATCCCGGAGACAGCGAGGGTTTTTCCAGGGATCAAGTCTTGGGGGGACACCATCTCCGGCCGCACCAGAGTCACCTCCGAGGCGCTGTCTCGCAGTCCCATGGTCACAGACCGGCCGACGGTGACAGGTTGGAAGCTGTCCAGGGACCTACCACCACCCCCACCCACACAATACACCTTGGGCGGCCCTTGGGACGGGGACGGAGCCGGGGCCTTGGGACGCTGAGGGCACATGGCCTTGAAGTGTCCAGGTAGGTTGCACTGGTGGCACCGTCTTGGTTCCGCCACGGGCCTGGAGAGGGGAGTTGAGGGGGACACCCCCTGCAGTCTAGGGGCAGGTGGGGCAGTCGCAGAGTTCATCTTACCCCCTCTCCAGGTGCTGCTGGTGGCCGCTCTCCTGGCCTCAGGGGCCCGGTTGTTGGTGTAGTCATCGGCAAGGGCAGCTGTAGCCGTGGACCCCTTTGGCTTCTGGTCTCGGATGAACTGGCGGAGATCCTCAGGGCAGTTCCACAAGAGTTGCTCCGTGATGAACAAGTCCAGGATCTCCGGTCCGGTGGAAAGCTGCAGGCCTTGGGTCCAGTGGTCGGCAGCTCGGGCAAGTGCCCGCCGGTGGTCAGCCCAGGAGTCCTTTGGTCCCTTCTGTAGGCTCCGGAACTTCTTGCGGTAGGACTCTGGGGTGAGGTTGTACTGTTGGATCAGGGCCCGCTTGATGGTGTCGTAGCCCTGATCTGCCTCAGCAGGCAAGTCCCCAAGGATATCCAGGGCCTTACCCCTTAAACGGGGGGTCAGGTATTTGGCCCACTGGTCCTTGTTCAGATGGTGCTGCAAGCAAGTCCGTTCAAAAGCAGTCAAGAAAGAGTCCAAGTCTCCATCCTGCTCCAGCACTGGGAAGTCCTCAACACGGACCTTTGGAAGTTTGGTGTCTTGAAGGTCACGTGTGGCTGATGAGGGCCGGAGCTGAGCTAGCTGCAGCTGGTAGTCACGCTCTGCCTGGCGCTCTTCACGCGCTGCCTGCCGCTCCGCAGCCTCAGCCTCACGCGCTGCTTGCCGCTCTGCCCTGCGCTCTGCCAGGAGTCCCTTGTAGCCCTCCTGGTCTCCAGCCTGGAGAAGGGCCATAGCCATTTGAAGAAGGCTATCCGAGCCTCCCAGGCTCGGTGGAATGGCACGTGGTGATCTGCGGCCCGCTGCGGAGCCTGGTGATTCACTGTCCATTGCAGAGCGGAGGGCTGGCATCTGGCTCGTTGAGGACCCTTGGGTGAGCTGCTCCTCATCTTGTCCATAATTGCCAGCTTGTGCGCTGTCCTCTGCAGAACGGTTTTCTGGCGTCGAGCTCCTGGAGGACTCGTGGGCAACCTCCTCATTACTGCCCACAGCACCGTCCTCCCTCTCTTCGGCTCCTGCCTTAGCATTGGCCAGTTGCATAGCTCTGCTCCTGGTGCCATCAGCCATTCTTGCAGACTTTTGGTCACTGACACAGAACTGACACCTGATGCCTCCACACACCTTACAGTATCTGCACTCTGACACTCTAGTGTTGAGCTAGTCTGAAGACCCCAGCAGCCACAGCTGCTGCAGGCAGTCTTTAGTGTCTGGGAGTATGGGTCTCACACTCACACACACTATTATCTCGATCCCACCGCTTGCCACCAATATGTCACAAACCACCGGGGGGGTCACTCAGAAATCCCCCGCGCTGGCTACCAGTACGTCACAATCGGGGGGTAACAAGTGGGGGTCACCCCTCCTTTATACCTCCCGACCGACAGACAGAGCACGTGACGCGCTCTCTAGCGCCCCTCTTATAGTCAGGCCAATTCTGGAATTGCCCGACCATAAGCAAGGAGGCCGCTATACTACTTATGCCGATTATTGAAGGGTCCCCGGTGAGAGTAAGGTATATATTCCCCCGACCTCCGCGGGCGGAATATATAAAATCTCCCCGAATCTCACTGGCCTCCCCACAATAATCCTTGGCACAATTCGCTGCCACCAACCGATTTACGGTAACTATTAGCCGAACACACAGACGTGGGATTCAAGATCGAGATAACAGAACAGCCCAAGATTAATTATATAATTTAATCAGCCTAAAGCACACTAGAACTACAATATATACAATAGGGAATCTACAGAATATACATATGTCAGAGTACAGTTACAATCAAAGCATGGGTTACAAACAGGCATACACAGTTCCAGCAGTTACCTTGTTGCGTCTGGCCACAGGGGGGCGCTGTACCCAGGTTTCTAGGATCCTTCCCACAGATGTTTCCTACACGTGCCCCCAGCGAAAGAACACTGGAAAGTGGCCGAAGTAGGGTTATCAACCTGGCCAAATCCAGGTCCCCTCCTACCTTCGTGACCTCACAGGGAGCACTGCTCCACCCCTGGCTTGAGTTATGGACAATATCCCAACCTGGAATATGGGCCATAACTTTGCCTGGGAGCGTCGTAGGCGGACGCCAATGCTCTCATTGTGACAGTTATGAATTTAGCTACAGAACGAGGGGACTCATGACCTGTCTGCCAGTTCCCCATTGGCTGATATCACGCCTGGGGCATTTCCCAATGTCCTGCTCCCATAAAAAGGGTGTGCCGGCATCGTCCGCATGCAGAGACACCATTTTTATGGTTGCCATATTTATCGGAAATATGGCTTGCGAGATATGAACCATTTTTTACTGGAGTCGTTCTGTCTGGCTATTTCCATAGCCTTGTAATGAGATACAACTCTTGTTACAGGGTGACGGCAGGGAGTCATCCTGTGTCCTTTGTTCCCACACCACCTCATCTCCATATCACAGGACATGGCCATGGAGGTGTAAGTGGAACACTGAGAACAAGAAGGGAGGGGGCACTGCCAGGGAGTGATGAGGGATTATGACTGGAGTCATAATTCATCTTCATATCCCGGGATTTGCCTCACAAAAGGTATATAATTGTACAGGAGACACAATGTCTATACAGCTCTGGCAAAAAGGAAGAGACCACTGCCCAATTGTCAGTTTTTCTGATTTTCTTCTTTCTATTTTTGAGTAAAATGTAAATTGTTCTTTATTCTATAATCTACTGACGACGTCTCCGAATTTCCAAGCAATACATTTTGTATTTATTTTCTGACAATGAGAAATGGGGAAAATAACAGAACAATGCATGGCTTTCACCTCAAATAATGCAAAGAAAACAAGTTCCTCATCATTTACACACAACAATATAATAATGTTTTACCTCAGGAGGATTCAGGAATCAATATTTTGTGGAATAACCATGATGTGTAATCCCAGCTTTCCTGCATCTTGGCCGCTTTCCTCCAGTCTTCACACGGCTTTTGGGTGACCTTATGCCACTCTTGGTGCAGAACTGTAAGCAGTTCTTTGATGGCTTGTGATTATCCATCTTTCTGTTGATTACATTCCAGAGGTTTTCAATAAGGTTCAGGTCGGGAAATTGGGCTGGCCATGACAGTGACCTTCAAAAGAAATGGCAAATGGCAGCTGAGGTGAAGTGTATGACAAGAACAGTTCGTAACAGGCTCCTAGAGGCAGGGCACAAGTCATGTAAAGCTAGAAAAAAGCCTTTCATTAATGAGAAGCAAAAGAGAGACAGGCTGAAGTTTTTCAAAACCATAAGGATTGGACCGTAGAGGACTGGAGTAAGGTAATCTTGTCTAATAAGTCTAATTTTTAGCTTTGCCCAACACCTGGTCGTCTAATGGTTAGACGGAGACCTGGAGAGGCGACAAGCCACAGTGTCCTGCACCCACTGTGAAATTTGGTGGAGGATCGGTGATGATCTGGGGATGCTTCAGCAAGGCTGGAATTGGGCAGATTTCACTTTGGGAAGGACGTATGAATCAAGCAGCATACAAGGTTATCCTGGAAAAACAGCTGCTTCCTTCTGCTCTGGCAATGTTCCCCAACTCTGAGGACTGGTTTTTCCAGAAGGACAATGCGCCATACCACACAGCTAGGTCAATCAATGTGTGGATGAAGGACCACCACATCAAAACCCTGTCATGGCCAGCCCAATCTCCAGACCTGAACCCCATTGAAAACCTCTAGAATGTAATCAAGAGGAAGATGGATATTCACAAGCCATCAAACAAAGAAGAACTGCTTAGATTTTTGCACCAGGAGTGGCATAAAATCACCCAAAAGCCGTGTGAAGACTGGTGGAAAGCAGCCGAGACGCATGAAAGCTGGGATTAATAATCATGGATATTCCACAAAATATTGATTTCTGAATCTTTCTGAGGTAAAACATTATTATATTGTTGTGTGTAAATGATGATGGACTTGTTTTCTTGCATTATTTGAGTTGTGAAAGTGCTGTGCATCCTGTGCATTCTGTGCATTGTTCTGTTATTTTCACCATTCCTCATTGTCAGAAAATAAGTACAACATTTATTGCTTGGAAATTCAGAGACGTCGTCAGTAGATTATAGAATAAAAGAATAATTTACATTTTACTCAAAAATATAAAGAGGAAAATCAGAAAAACTGAACATTTTGCAGCTGTCTCTGAATGTTTGCCAGAGCTGTATATTTGTTAGTTAGAACAGACCATAATATATATAGTAATGTGTATATAACAAGTATCCCTACATTATAGATAGATGAATTGACAGAGAACCTATGGAGACTGTTTTCTGATCCCTGCCAGATCAGGAATATATCATCGATGTATCGTGCCCAGAATAGGACATAGTTCATCGACAACTCCCGATCTGACAAGAGGTCCTTCTCCCACAGCATATGATGGGGCAAAGGATACCCCCATTGCAGTGCCCTGGAGATGCAGGTAAAAGGACCCCTTGAAAATAAAAAAAATTATGGGTTAAAGAAAGCTCAGTAGACGCAATACTAATTCACTAACCGCAGGTGGAATGCTGGTTGTGTTGACAAAATGTTTGTGGCGCAGAGACCATCACCATGTATAATATTGGTGTACAGGGTCTCGTCCCCTGTCAGCAATAGTGTGTCTCTGCCCACATGCAAGCCATCCACCTAATAAGCTCCGGTCTGCCTGTACGAATGGAGATTTATGTTCCCTTTAGATGCCGTGATAACGTCATGTCTGTGAGAGATATTTATATATTTAGATTAGATTTTTGGGGGGGGATATAAATTTCATTCTCTCTCAATTGATCTATATATAATGTAGGGATACTTGTTATATACACATTACTATATATTATGGTCTGTTCTAACTACTCGATATATAGACATTTATGTGTCTCCTGCACAATTACACACCTTTACATCATGGGATCGCACTGTTTGCCCGCAATCTCCGCTGTGCACCTGATCGTTTATGGACCACCAACTATGGCTTATTTTTAGAGTACGTCTTATATTTTAAGTCCAAAGGGAAGAAAAGAGAAAAAAATCCTGTGGTCCATTCTTCTGATGTTTTCTCTTTTCTTCCTTTTGGACTCTCATTGGTGGTTGCCAGCCACCAGTCCCGGTCTGTGGTTCCATTTCCAGGAGTGGTCAGCCTACCATTTCCCCTTTATTTGACTGATATTTTAAGCATACTCAAAAA
The DNA here is from genome assembly GCF_048569485.1 of Anomaloglossus baeobatrachus. Taxonomy (NCBI): domain Eukaryota; kingdom Metazoa; phylum Chordata; class Amphibia; order Anura; family Aromobatidae; genus Anomaloglossus; species Anomaloglossus baeobatrachus. The sequence continues at coordinate 307,893,434 of NC_134359.1, read as the reverse complement.
AAGCCCCCCAAATCCTACTAGAGCTTATTTTCAGGGTAGGTCTTTTTTAGGGGGAAACAGGTTCTGTAGATAATAGATAGATAATAGATTAATAGATAAATTGTTCCTATCTTAGGAGAGGACGGCTAGCTTTTGCAAAAATCTCTTCTTTAATGTCGGATTCCCTAGGATTAAGGTTAGCGCTTCCACAGATGGATATGTCAGAATGGTCAGCTTAAAGAGGACACTAAAGATGTCCTTGGGTCTGAATAAGGCCAGGTTGAAGGAGGAGGCAATGTTGCCAGTAATGGCCATCTGTAGGACCGTGTTCAGGATCACTTGAAGGACCATGGACCTGATCGCTCGGACATGGCCACTGACACGAGGAGAATAACTGACGTTGGACTCACTTGTTTTGATCCTCCACACGTGTCTTATGAGATATATTACACTGAGCCCGATACAGACGAGAGTACTAATGAATGGGAGAACACAGCCGAGAAGGATGTTCAGTGTCAGGCAATAGTAGTTTACCTCTGGACTTGTGGAATTAGTCGTGCTGTCGATAACCAAGGTTACTGTACAACAAACTGGAAAACTGACAACAAAGACCCAAATTAATGAGGCAGAGATGATTTGTGTTATAGAAGAGGAAAACTGGACCTTCACCCAATTCGTCAAAGGAGTGGAGAAGTTGGAGAGCTTCAGACAGTATTGGATGGAGAGCCAGGCTGTGTTCCAGAAGAAGAAGTAGCTCATACAGAAGAAGAACACAGATAAATACAAATAGATGATCCCGATGTGTGGAAGTCTAGAAAACACAGAAAACATTAGATTGATGAAAACGGAGAACCACTGGAGGACCAGGTCAGTGAGAGCCGTGGACAGGACGATCTGCTCACAGGTAGTCAGGCGTTGTTTCTTTCTTGAGTGAGTAACATACATGGAGGCAATGAAGGAGTTCAGAGCGGTTCCTGGAATTAACATAACGATGGTGATGAGAATATGTAATATCTCCAGAAATGGCATTCTGCCCTTTCACGTTCTGCCACGGCCGGAGGTGAAAGGAGCTGTGGATGAGGTCTGCCCTGGCTTGATGTGACAGGAGCTGTGAACACGGTCTACTCCGGTCTGAGGTGAGAGAAGATGTGGACACAGTTTGTCCTGGCCTGACTTGAGAGAAGCTGTGGACACGGTCTGTCTCGGCCTGAGGTGAGAGAAGCTTTGAACACGGTCTGCCCCAGCCTGAAGTGAGAGGAGCTGTAGACACGATCTACTCTGGTCTGAGGTGAGAGGAGCTGTGAACACGATCTGCCCCGGTCTGAAGTGAGAGGAGCTGTGGACAAGGTTGGTCCCAGCCTGAGGTGAGAGGAGCTGTGGACACTGTTTGTCCCGGCCTGAGGGAAGAGGACCTGTAGACACTGTTTGTCCCGGCCTGAGGTGAGAAGAGCTGTGGACACGGTCTGTCCCGAACTAAGGTGAGAAGAGCTGTGGACACAGTCTTAGGTGAGAGGAGCTCCGAGCTGTATACACGGTTTGTCCCAGCCTGAAGTGAGAGGAGCTGTGGACACGATCTGCCTCGACCTGAGGTGAGAGTAGCTATGACACGGTTTGCCCCAGCCTGAGGTGATAGGAGCTGTGGACACGGTCTGTCCTGGCCTGAGGTGATAGGAGCTGTGGACACGGTCTGTCCTGGCCTGAGGTGATAGGAGCTGTGGACACCTGTGTTGTGATGGAACAGATCATAACGATTAATGGTGTACAGCAATGAGGATGGATCGGGTAAGCGATGCAAATGTGAGATGTATCTGATTACTGCTGCATGACGAGAGCTGTGACGCCTCACCATCACATATCACATGGAAGAAAGGGACAGGGATTCTTCACAGAATACAAAGAGATTCATTAATTACTGGAGCTGGAAGACAAAAAAGGGTAAATGTTGACATATTGTACCCCATCCAGACAATTCAGAAGGTGGCGCAGAACGAAGACTGAAAGCAGATATTGTCTGCTTCCAGGGGCATTACTAGAGTCTGAGAGGATCAGGGGGACATCCCCAAAGCGAATGTCTGCACCCGTCCCCCTACATAATATATATTTGTACTGTTGCGGTCAGAAATTTTTGGCCAGTGAACAAATCTTCATGATTTCAGCTCTGCAGGTCTTTATTTTTTACTAGCTGTACTACCCGGCTTCGCCCGGGTTAATAACTGCTGTTAACAAAATAGAATGTATTAACAAAAATGTATTCTGCACACAAACACCACAAAACAAATAGATATAAATGTAATTATAATGTCTGTCTCCCCCTCTGTATATATCTCTCTGTCTCTCTCTCTATCTCTTTGTCTGTCTGTCTTTCCCTGTCTGTCTCCAACTGTCTCTGTCTCTTTCTCCGTCTGTCTCAATCTCTTTCCCTTTCTGTCTATCTCTTTCCCTGTCTGTATATCTCTGTCACTTTCCCTGTCTGTCTCTTTCCCTCTCTTTCCCTGTCTGTCTCTTTCCCTGTGTCTGTCTCTTTAACTGTCTTTGTCTGCCTTTTACTCTGTCTGTCTCTTTCCCTCTCTTTCCCTGTCTGTCTCTTTCCCTATGTCTGTCTCTTTGTCCGTCTCTTTACCTGTCTTTGTCTGTCTCTTACCCTGTCTGTCTCTTTCCCTTTCTTACCCTGTCTGTTTCCCTGTGTCTGTCTCCGTCTCTTTGTCTGTGTCTGTCTCTTTACCTGTCTGTGTCTGTCTCTTAACCTGTCTCTCTCTTTCCCTCTCTTTCCCTGTCAGTCTGCCTCTTTGTCTGTCAATAACGAATAACGTTTGGAACACCATTCTAAGTCTGAACTGGGTGCAAAAAAACTAAAAAAACATCACTATGGGGAGATAAGGTATGCACACCAGTGACTATGTAAGGGGAATACATGGAATAGCAGAAACTGCTGTGTGAATACTGACTTGAAAAATCCAATAGCTATATGTAAGAGTGAGAATGTGAAAAATGGAATCTGCATTACTGCCATGAACATATGAATCAAGAGAAATTTAGCTACTGAATTGATCAATGCAATAGAGCCCCAACACTACGCCAAAGTATTTCTCTACGTTGGGGTCCCGAGCTTGTGTGTGTCCTCTCATGCAGGTAAAAAACTTACCGTGTATGGGACGCTGAGACCCAGGCTATTTGATTCATATGTTCATGGCAGTAATGCAGATTCCATTTTTCACATTTTCACTCTTCATATAGCTATTGGATTTTTCAAGTCAGTATTCACACAGCAGTTTCTGCTATTCCATGTATTCCCCTTACATAGTCACTGGTGTGCATACCTTATCTCCCCATAGTGATGTTTTTTTAGGTTTTTTGCACCCAGTTCAGACTTAGAATGGTGTTCCAAACGTTATTCATTATTGTTAGTAGTTTTTCGTTTGTGAACCCTCCCCACGCACACCTATTGCCAATCCATATCATACGCATATATAGCCGGGGTCTCAGCTTCCCATACACGGTAAGTTTTTTAACTGCATGAGAGGACACACACAAGCTCGGGACCCCAACGTAGAGAAATACTTTGGCGTAGTGTTGGGGCTCTATTGCATTGATCAATTCAGTAGCTAAATTTCTCTTGATTCATATGTTCATGGCAGTAATGCAGATTCCATTTTTCACATTTTCACTCTTCATATAGCTATTGGATTTTTCAAGTCAGTATTCACACAGCAGTTTCTGCTATTCCATGTATTCCCCTTACATAGTCACTGGTGTGCATACCTTATCTCCCCATTGCCTCTTTGTCTGTGTCTGTCTCTTACGCTGTCTGTGTCTGCCTCTTTCCCTGTCTGTGTCTGTCTCTTTCCCTGGCTGCATTGTGACATGCCAACATTCCATTTAAGGGCGTGGCTGCGCATTCTTCTGAAGTTCTGGCTGCACTGTGGCTCCCAGCTCCATTCGCTTTAATGGAGGCAGGTTTTTTGGTGAATAACTGTAAAGCGCGGGGTTAAAATTTCCCCTCAAAACAAAGCCTATGACGCTCTCGGGGTCCAAAAGTGTGAGTGTGCAAAATTCTGTGGCTGTAGCTGCGACAGTGCAGATACCAATCCCGGACACACACACACACACACACACACACATATATATATATATATATATATATATATATATATATATATACACACACACACACACACACATTCAGCTTTATATATTAGATTTAAAATGAAACAACTGAGATGCAATTGAAGTGGAGACTTCAGGTCTGATTATAAGAGTAAACCAAGAATCTCCCGTGAAACGTGTAAGAATTGCAGCCATTTCTCTACAAAGTCTCCTCATTTCAGGGCTCAGAAGTAACTGGAGAAAGTGACTTTCCCATAAATAAAATGGCGATTTTAACCTTTTGTAGAGAATCCTTTGCAGCAACAACTGAAGTCTTCTTCGTCTTCGTGGACTTTGTGGACTCTCCCAGATTAAAGTGAAAAACCTGTAAAATGTATTAAACATTCAGTCTTAGTGCATCAGACGTTTCGGCCCAGAACATGGCCTTTGTCAATGACCAACAAATGAGTTAAGCGGCTTTCACACTACGTTTTTTTTAACATGCGTCATGAACGTTTTTTGCTGTAAAAGTGGATCCTGTTTTACAAACAAAAACGCATGTGTTATTTTGCAGGATCCTGTCACTTGAAGTTTATGGGCGGGCATTGGAGTCATGTGATTGGGAGTGAGGGGAAATAAACACGACAGACTGGGAGCCGGCATCTGACAGCTATGGAGGCTCGTAACCAAGGTAAACATCGGGTAACTAAGCGAAGCGCTTTGCTTGTGCTTGGCTACCCGATATTTACCTTGGTTACAAGCCTCCGCAGCTGCTAGGAGCCGGGCTGCCTGCTCCCTGCACACGTAACCAAGGTAAACATCGGGTAACTAAGCGAAGCGCTTTGCTTGGTTACCCGATATTTACTTTGCTTACGAGCGTCCGCCGCTCTCAGGCACGGGAGAGAGGAGAGAGAGGGGGGGAGAGAGAGAGAGAGAGGGAGGGAGGGGGAGAGAGGGAGGGGGAGAGAGGGACTGATCACCCGAGGCTGGTTTCTGGGCATGCTCAATAGAGCAAGCAGGATCCTGTCTATCAGCATGCCAGCGTTCACATGCGTTTGCGTGCAGTATAGTCAGGATCCAGCAATTTGCAGTATTTGGACGCAGCTCAAAACGCTACAAGTAGAGTTTTTGAAAAAAGTAAAAAAAACTGCAAGTCGCTGGATCCTTACTATAACGCACGCAAATGCATGTGAACGCATGTTGACGCGAGTCCTTTGCAAATGCATTGAAATGAAAACGCATTTGTACTGGATCCGTTTTTGCGTTAAAAAAAACGTTCATGACGCATGTTAAAAAAACATAGTGTGAAAGCAGCCTTATACCTTCAAACCATAGAAATTCCTTGAGTAGGGAACACGTGGCCAAGGACGTCTCTATTGCTGGTCTCCTGCGGTGTGAAGTTTTATCGCCTTAACTGCGGTGACTTCAGTTGTTTCTTTTTTGTTTGCTTGTGGTGACTCCTCTGTATTTGCTCCTTGTGGTGACTCCTCTGTATTTGCTTCTTGTGGTGACCCCTCTGTATTTCCTCCTTGTGGTGACCCCTCTGTATGTGCTCCTTGTGGTGACTCCTCTGTATTTGCACCTTGTGGTGACCCCTCTGTATTTGCTCCTTGTGGTGACTCCTCTGTATTTGCCCCTTGTGGTGACCCCTCTGTATTTGCTCCTTGTGGTGACTCCTCTGTGTTTGCTCCTTGTGGTGACCCCTCTGTATTTGCTCCTTGTGGTGACTCCTCTGTATTTGCTCCTTGTGGTGACCCCTCTGTATTTCCTCCTTGTGGTGACCCCTCTGTATGTGCTCCTTGTGGTGACTCCTCTGTATTTGCACCTTGTGGTGACCCCTCTGTATTTGCTCCTTGTGGTGACTCCTCTGTATTTGCCCCTTGTGGTGACCCCTCTGTATTTGCTCCTTGTGGTGACCCCTCTGTATTTCCTCCTTGTGGTGACTCCTCTGTATTTGCTCCTTGTGGTGACTCCTCTGTATTTGCTCCTTGTGGTGACTCCTCTGTATTTGCTCCTTGTGGTGACTCCTCTGTATTTGCTCCTTGTGGTGACTCCTCTGTATTTGCTCCTTGTGGTGACTCCTCTGTATTTGCTCCTTGTGGTGACCCCTCTGTATTTGCTCCTTGTGGTGACTCCTCTGTATTTGCTCCTTGTGGTGACTCCTCTGTATTTGCTCCTTGTGGTGACCCCTCTGTATTTGCTCCTTGTGGTGACTCCTCTGTATTTGCTCCTTGTGGTGACCCCTCTGTATTTGCTTCTTGTGGTGACTCCTCTGTATTTGCCCCTTGTGGTGACTCCTCTGTATTTGCCCCTTGTGGTGACTCCTCTGTATTTGCCCCTTGTGGTGACTCCTCTGTATTTGCACCTTGTGGTGACTCCTCTGTATTTGCTCCTTGTGGTGACTCCTCTGTATTTGCTCCTTGTGGTGACTCCTCTGTATTTGCCCCTTGTGGTGACTCCTCTGTATTTGCTCCTTGTGGTGACTCCTCTGTATTTGCTTCTTGTGGTGACTCCTCTGTATTTGCCCCTTGTGGTGTCTCCTCTGTATTTGCTTCTTGTGGTGACTCCTCTGTATTTGCTCCTTGTGGTGACTCCTCTGTATTTGCTCCTTGTGGTGACTCCTCTGTATTTGCTCCTTGTGGTGACTCCTCTGTATTTGCTCCTTGTGGTGACCCCTCTGTATTTGCTCCTTGTGGTGACTCCTCTGTATTTGCTTCTTGTGGTGACTCCTCTGTATTTGCTCCTTGTGGTGACTCCTCTGTATTTGCCACTTGTGGTGACCCCTCTGTATTTGTTCCTTGTGGTGACTCCTCTGTATTTGCTTCTTGTGGTGACTCCTCTGTATTTGCCCCTTGTGGTGTCTCCTCTGTATTTGCTTCTTGTGGTGACTCCTCTGTATTTGCTCCTTGTGGTGACCCCTCTGTATTTGCTTCTTGTGGTGACTCCTCTGTATTTGCCCCTTGTGGTGACTCCTCTGTATTTGCTTCTTGTGGTGACTCCTCTGTATTTGCACCTTGTGGTGACCCCTCTGTATTTGCTCCTTGTGGTGACTCCTCTGTATTTGCTCCTTGTGGTGACTCCTCTGTATTTGCTCCTTGTGGTGACTCCTCTGTATTTGCCCCTTGTGGTGACTCCTCTGTATTTGCTCCTTGTGGTGACTCCTCTGTATTTGCTCCTTGTGGTGACTCCTCTGTATTTGCTCCTTGTGGTGACTCCTCTGTATTTGCTCCTTGTGGTGACTCCTCTGTATTTGCTCCTTGTGGTGACTCCTCTGTATTTGCTCCTTGTGGTGACTCTTCTGTATTTGCTCCTTGTGGTGACCCCTCCGTATTTGCTCCTTGTGGTGACTCCTCCGTATTTGCTCCTTGTGGTGTCTCCTCCGTATTTGCTCCTTGTGGTGACTCCTCTGTATTTGCACCTTGTGGTGACCCCTCTGTATTTGCTCCTTGTGGTGACCCCTCTGTATTTGCTCCTTGTGGTGACTCCTCTGTATTTGCTCCTTGTGGTGACCCCTCTGTATTTGCTCCTTGTGGTGACTCCTCTGTATTTGCACCTTGAGGTGACTCCTCTGTATTTGCACCTTGAGGTGACTCCTCTGTATTTGCTTCTTGTGGTGACTCCTCTGTATTTGCCCCTTGTGGTGACTCCTCTGTATTTGCCCCTTGTGGTGACTCCTCTGTATTTGCCCCTTGTGGTGACTCCTCTGTATTTGCACCTTGTGGTGACTCCTCTGTATTTGCTCCTTGTGGTGACTCCTCTGTATTTGCTCCTTGTGGTGACTCCTCTGTATTTGCCCCTTGTGGTGACTCCTCTGTATTTGCCCCTTGTGGTGACTCCTCTGTATTTGCTTCTTGTGGTGACTCCTCTGTATTTGCCCCTTGTGGTGTCTCCTCTGTATTTGCTTCTTGTGGTGACTCCTCTGTATTTGCTCCTTGTGGTGACCCCTCTGTATTTGCTTCTTGTGGTGACTCCTCTGTATTTGCCCCTTGTGGTGACTCCTCTGTATTTGCTTCTTGTGGTGACTCCTCTGTATTTGCACCTTGTGGTGACCCCTCTGTATTTGCTCCTTGTGGTGACTCCTCTGTATTTGCTCCTTGTGGTGACTCCTCTGTATTTGCTCCTTGTGGTGACTCCTCTGTATTTGCTCCTTGTGGTGACTCCTCTGTATTTGCTCCTTGTGGTGACCCCTCTGTATTTGCTCCTTGTGGTGACTCCTCTGTATTTGCTTCTTGTGGTGACTCCTCTGTATTTGCTCCTTGTGGTGACTCCTCTGTATTTGCCACTTGTGGTGACCCCTCTGTATTTGTTCCTTGTGGTGACTCCTCTGTATTTGCTTCTTGTGGTGACTCCTCTGTATTTGCCCCTTGTGGTGTCTCCTCTGTATTTGCTTCTTGTGGTGACTCCTCTGTATTTGCTCCTTGTGGTGACCCCTCTGTATTTGCTTCTTGTGGTGACTCCTCTGTATTTGCCCCTTGTGGTGACTCCTCTGTATTTGCTTCTTGTGGTGACTCCTCTGTATTTGCACCTTGTGGTGACCCCTCTGTATTTGCTCCTTGTGGTGACTCCTCTGTATTTGCTCCTTGTGGTGACTCCTCTGTATTTGCTCCTTGTGGTGACTCCTCTGTATTTGCTCCTTGTGGTGACCCCTCTGTATTTGCTCCTTGTGGTGACTCCTCTGTATTTGCTCCTTGTGGTGACTCCTCTGTATTTGCTCCTTGTGGTGACTCCTCTGTATTTGCCCCTTGTGGTGACTCCTCTGTATTTGCTCCTTGTGGTGACTCCTCTGTATTTGCTCCTTGTGGTGACTCCTCTGTATTTGCTCCTTGTGGTGACTCCTCTGTATTTGCTCCTTGTGGTGACTCCTCTGTATTTGCTCCTTGTGGTGACTCCTCTGTATTTGCTCCTTGTGGTGACTCTTCTGTATTTGCTCCTTGTGGTGACCCCTCTGTATTTGCTCCTTGTGGTGACTCCTCCGTATTTGCTCCTTGTGGTGTCTCCTCCGTATTTGCTCCTTGTGGTGACTCCTCTGTATTTGCACCTTGTGGTGACCCCTCTGTATTTGCTCCTTGTGGTGACCCCTCTGTATTTGCTCCTTGTGGTGACTCCTCTGTATTTGCACCTTGAGGTGACTCCTCTGTATTTGCTCCTTGTGGTGACCCCTCTGTATTTCCTCCTTGTGGTGACCCCTCTGTATTTTCTCCTTGTGGTGACCCCTCTGTATTTGCTCCTTGTGGTGACCCCTCTGTATTTGCTCCTTGTGGTGACTCCTCTATTTGCTCCTTGTGGTGACTCCTCTGTATTTGCTCCTTGTGGTGACCCCTCTGTATTTGCTCCTTGTGGTGACTCCTCTGTATTTGCACCTTGAGGTGACTCCTCTGTATTTGCACCTTGAGGTGACTCCTCTGTATTTGCTCCTTGTGGTGACCCCTCTGTATTTCCTCCTTGTGGTGACCCCTCTGTATTTTCTCCTTGTGGTGACCCCTCTGTATTTGCTCCTTGTGGTGACCCCTCTGTATTTGCTCCTTGTGGTGACTCCTCTATTTGCTCCTTGTGGTGACTCCTCTGTATTTGCACCTTGTGGTGACCCCTCTGTATTTGCTCCTTGTGGTGACTCCTCTGTATTTGCTCCTTGTGGTGACTCCTCTGTATTTGCTCCTTGTGGTGACTCCTCTGTATTTGCACCTTGAGGTGACTCCTCTGTATTTGCACCTTGAGGTGACTCCTCTGTATTTGCTCCTTGTGGTGACCCCTCTGTATTTCCTCCTTGTGGTGACCCCTCTGTATTTGCTCCTTGTGGTGACCCCTCTGTATTTGCTCCTTGTGGTGACTCCTCTGTATTTGCTCCTTGTGGTGTCTCCTCTGTATTTGCTCCTTGTGGTGACTCCTCTGTATTTGCCCCTTGTGGTGACTCCTCTGTATTTGCACCTTGTGGTGACTCCTCTGTATTTGATCCTTGTGGTGACCCCTCTGTATTTGCTCCTTGTGGTGACTCCTCTGTATTTGCTCCTTGTGGTGACTCCTCTGTATTTGCCCCTTGTGGTGACCCCTCTGTATTTGCTCCTTGTGGTGACTCCTCTGTATTTGCTCCTTGTGGTGACTCCTCTGTATTTGCTCCTTGTGGTGACTCCTCTGTATTTGCACCTTGAGGTGACTCCTCTGTATTTGCACCTTGAGGTGACTCCTCTGTATTTGCACCTTGAGGTGACTCCTCTGTATTTGCTCCTTGTGGTGACCCCTCTGTATTTCCTCCTTGTGGTGACCCCTCTGTATTTGCTCCTTGTGGTGACCCCTCTGTAGTTGCTCCTTGTGGTGACTCCTCTGTATTTGCTCCTTGTGGTGTCTCCTCTGTATTTGCTCCTTGTGGTGTCTCCTCTGTATTTGCTCCTTGTGGTGACTCCTCTGTATTTGCCCCTTGTGGTGACTCCTCTGTATTTGCACCTTGTGGTGACTCCTCTGTATTTGATCCTTGTGGTGACCCCTCTGTATTTGCTCCTTGTGGTGACTCCTCTGTATTTGCTCCTTGTGGTGACCCCTTGGCATTTGGTCTCATGACATCTTCTCTTTATGGTGGGCTTAGATCCTGATGCACTGACTTCCTGGAGAGAGGTCCTCACTTGGAGGATGTTGTGAATGGCTTTCTTCAAAATGGAAAGGATTCTGCAATGATTCATCACTGGTGTCTTCATAGGACGTCCATTTTGATACAGGTATTCAGTTAGCCATTAAAAGGTATCAACCACTGAGGACTTCAGTTCTTTTAAACAATTTTTTAGACGTCCAGTCATTTGTCAGTTCCCAGCTCACCAGTGCGTTTTAGCTTGACCTCAGCACTGTTTATAACCTGCTGACAGGACCTCCTTAGCTTGTTTTCCCCCTGTAAATATCGCTCATTTAAACGACACCGCCAGGGTCACGGAGTCAGGCCCAGCCGCCGTAACCTCCCAAAGCAGAACCGCGGCCCGGTTCCGAGCGCCCCCCCACCAACGGCCCTGGTGGGCAAGTCATAAAGACACCACTGGATTGATTTGATTCCAGGCTGGTGGCACATGACATCTATATTGGAGATCGTATATATGAAGCGATGGACCAAGGGCCTTCCACTCTGCAGAGCAAGTCACGGGATCAGACAGACTAAAGCGGGCTTTACACGCAGCAATGTACCTTACGATGTGTCGGCGGGGTCACGTCGTAAGTGACGCACATCCGGCATTGTAGGGTACATTGTAGTGTGTAACAGCTACATGCGATTGTGAATGAACGGTAAAACGTTCCTCGCACGCACGTCGTTCATTCCTGAGGAATTGAACGTCAGGTTGTTCATCGTACCCGGGATAGCGCACATCGCTGTGTGTGACACCCCGGGAACGATGAACAGATCTTACCTGCGTCCTGCGGCTCCTGGCCGGTAAGGCGGAAGGAAGGAGGTGGGCGGGATGTTTACGTCCCGCTCAGCTCCGCCCCTCCGCTTCTATTGGCCAGCCGCCGCGTGATGTCGATGTGACAACGAACGTCCCTCCCACTCCAGGAAGTGGACGTTCACCGCCCACATCGAGGTCGTATGGACGGGTAAGTGCGTGTGACGGGGGTTACTCGTATGTGCGGCACATTCAACAAATTGACCGTGCTGCACATACGATGGGGGCGGGTCACATCACATACAATATCGTATGCGGAATCGTAACATGTAAAGCAGGCTTTAACGAGTAAACCAAGAAAGAAGTTTATTTATCAGGGTAACAAATGTAAGCTGCAGAGCAGTGGTGGGATAGGGGCAAAAGGGACAACTCCAGATACAACAGTATATATTATAGCTAAGGCGGCCCAGGTCGCCACAACTAGTACAGTAAGCAATACAAGTCCAAATAGCAATATATGCACATATACAACATTAATCAATCCTACTCTATCCACTAACCTGGCTGGTCTCCTCTAAAGGACTGTGCGGATACTGCACTCTCACTATGGAGGCCTATACTGGTTCCCTCACTGCCATACCCGGGTACTCATTCCCGGCTCCGTCCGCAGGACCGGTCCGCTCTGGGGCTTGTCGGTATGGTGGGGCGCACTTCACTCCAGGAGGGCGAAGCAGGATTTCGTTTCCCCAATTTGCTCTACAGCTGGGCTCCTCAGGCAAGGAACTCTGCAGGCCGGATACCGACTCTCCTATATCTCCATTCCTCAGCACGTCCTGGAATCAACACTGTGCCACTTCCTGCTTCTCTCCCACTTCTCACCGATCTGACTAAGTCAGCTCCAGCAGCAGGGGGAGGTCTGGGCCATACCACTATGCTCTGCTTGTGAGCCAATCTATTAAAGCCACAGTACAACACAATGTGAAAGTCACAGTGAAGTAACATCCTTAGTAGGGGCCGCACTCCCCTATATATATATATATATATATATTATATATATATATATATAAAGAGAAACGTCTCCAATCCGACAGCGCTGATGGATCCGAGACTATGTCTGTTGGACATTAATTGGAAGTTAAAAACATTGCTTTCAGCGTCAGGGACACAAATCTTACATAGTCAAAGAGGAGACAAAGCCACCGCTCTGAGGAACATGGATGAGACAGACATGCAACATGAGAAGGCCAGGCCACCATCCACATCGCGATTACACGTTATTACCACCAAACCATGGACATTCTAAAAGTCTCTGGAATGTTTCTGTTTCAGCCTCTTGTCCCGCTATCTCCATGTGGTTCCATCTATGGTCTGGAGCTGATTGGTATCTTGGTGGCTTCACTCCACAAGGTGTAAAGTGTTATTCTTTTGAGGAGGTGCATTGTCTAAAGAATCTTCTATGTAATTTGGAATTTCCCAGGATTAAAGTGAAAGCCTGGGCAGTGGGATAGAGCAGGAGGGCGATCCAGAAAATGATATTACTAACATAACTAAAGTCAAATGATGAGAGGAACATGCCCGCCACTGACGGGAAGATGAAGCTGTTGAGTAGAAGCTGTAAGATCATTGTCCTGGAAGCTCGGACGTATCCCTGGAGGTGAGGGGATGTGATGGAGTGGGAAGCATTGCGCCTCATCCTCCACATGTGCCTCAAGAGAGACCCCACAGTGATCTGAATGCAGATGACATTCATGATAAATGGGAGGTAGCAGCCAAGACCAACATTGAAGTAAATGTACTGAAAATTCATCAGGAAGAAACACGTTTTCGCACTGGTCCCATTCTGAGGCTTTCTGAACGACATTGTCCAAATAAATGGCAGATTGATGAAGACTAATCCCACCAGCGTAGCTACGAGCACGTGGATGACAGCCGAGGACAACTTCTTCCTGAACTGAGATATGAGGTCATGTGTTGGGTTGACCACTTTCAGGCAATAGTACAACGACAGCCAAGCCGTGTGCCAAAAATTGCCATAAATAAAAACATAGCCAAAAATAAGTTGATAAATATAATTATTAACCTGGTTACATCTCAGAAAAAGGAACAATGCAGTGTCATAACAAAGGTAACATTGGAGGGTGATGTTGTTGAGGGCCATGAAGAGGAACATTCGATCACACACACTGAAGCGCTCCTTCATTCTCCAGTCTCTGAAGTACATAGTGACTACGGAAGAGTTTAGGAAGACTCCGGAGAGCCATGAGATGACGGCAAGCACCAACTGGTACATGGAGTCCATGTTCACACTCACAGGTGCTGTTCTGATTTGCCTACTTCTATGCAGAGCGAAGCACAGGAGCTCCACAATGTGCAACCACACTGATCGGAGGATGGGGAAGAGTTACCACCACGAGACCAATGGAAATCTGTGCAAATCTGTGCAACGTCTGAAACTGACGGGAAGAAGGCCGCCTTTCATTAATTTACTAAGCAAATGTTCCTGCCGCCAGCTGCCGGGTTTTACTGCTCAGGATGTTTTGTATAATTTTTGCTTCTTCACTGCTGAATAAGAAATAAAAACAGTAACAGGGATAGGAAGAAAGGAGAAGCCTTAATAAGGGACCATAGAGGAGAAAGGTTAGGGTTACGCGGTGACGCGGACCCGTCACACTACTTACCTGCCTAGCGACGTCGCTGTGACCGGCGAACCGCTTCCTTTCTAAGGGGGCGGTTAGTTCGGCGTCACAGCAACGTCACTAAGCGGCCACCCAATCGAAGCGGAGGGGCGGAGATGAGTGGGACGTAACATCCCGCCCACCTCCTTCCTTCTGCATTGTCGGCGGCCGCAGGTAAGGTGAGGTTCCTCGTTCCTGCGGTGTCACACATAACGATGTGTGGTGCCGCAGGAATGACGAGCTACATCGTACCTGCAGCAGCAATGATAATTGGGAATAGGGGGGGCATGTCACTGATTAGCGATTTTGCACGTGTTTGCGACGATTTTCAATCGCACGTAGGTGTCACACGCAACGACATCGCTAGCGCGGCCGGATGTGCGTCATGAATTCCGTGACCCCAATGACATCGCTTTAGCGTGTAAAGCGGCCTTAAGTTGTTACCAAACTGTCTCTTAATTGCAGGAATCTAAAGCTGGAGAGCAGACAGGCTGGTGTGTGTGTATGGATGGACACATGATGGATGGATAGATTGATAGATACACACACACACACGTGTTACACTCATGGCTTTGAATTATGATATTGCCAGAATACAATATGATTATATTTGAATAACTGTTGATTTTTTTTTTTGTTAAAGAAGATGTCCCCTGTAAATAAGCCTCCCGCGATCTTTCAGAGCAAAAAAATAATATAAGAGCCTGTCTTATTTTCGGGGCCACACGGGTATATTTCTTACTGCATACTGTTTGAGGCAGAGTAATCTACTGTACTACTATAGCTATTCCTAAGGATAGCGGCTAAATGGTGACTAAAAAGAAGCTCTCATTGTCTCTGTTTGGCTCATGCTGTTAGGATCACCTGGTGAGGTGGAACCTCCAAGCCTAAGGACACAGGCGTTGGTGAAGAAGACGGGTGAGACATGCATGGATAGCTGAGGGATTGGAGATCACAGGCAGATAGGAAAATGTCCTGAAGACCACAGACAGGTGGGTGTGGTATTATATTGGAAATTGCTGGCAAGCAGTAGACATACAGAAGACCACCAAGAGGTGGGTGTGATATTGGAAACCGCTCACAGGCAGTAGATGTCCAGAAGACCAAAGACAAGTGGGTCTGATATTGGAAATGGCTAGCAGGCAGGAGACATCCTGAAGACCACAGACAGGTGGGTGTGATATTGGAAATGGCTGGAATGCAGGAGACATCCTGAAGACCACAGACAGGTGGGTGTGATTTTGGAAATGGCTGGCAGGCAGGAGACATCCTGAAGACCACAGACAGGTAGGTATGATATTGGAAATGGCTGTCAGGCAGGAGACATCCTGAAGACGACAGACAGGTGGGTGTGATATTGGAAATGGCTGGAATGCAGGAGACATCCTGAAGACCACAGACAGGTGGGTGTGATATTGGAAATGGCTGGCAGGCAGGAGACATCCTGAAGACCACAGACAGGTGGGTGTGATATTGGAAATGGCTGTCAGGCAGGAGACATCCTGAAGACGACAGACAGGTGGGTGTGATATTGGAAATGGCTGGCAGGCAGGAGATGTCCTGAAGACCACAGACAGGTGGGTGCGATATTGGAAATGGCTGGCAGGCAGGACACGTCCAGGAGACCAAAGACAAGTGGGTGTGATATTGGAAATGGCTGGCAGGCAGGAGACATCCTGAAGACCACAGACAGGTAGGTGTGATATTGGAAATGGCTGTCAGGCAGGAGACATCCTGAAGACGACAGACAGGTGGGTGTGATATTGGAAATGGCTGGCAGGCAGATGTCCTGAAGACCACAGACAGGTGGGTGTGATATTGGAAATGGCTGGCAGGCAGGAGACATCCTGAAGACCACAGACAGGTGGGTATGATATTGGAAATGGCTGTCAGGCAGGAGACATCCTGAAGACCACAGACAGGTGGGTGTGATATTGGAAATGGCTGGCAGGCAGGAGACATCCTGAAGACCACAGACAGGTAGGTGTGATATTGGAAATGGCTGGCAGACAGGATACATCCTGAAGACCACAGACAGGTGGGTGTGATATTGGAAATGGCTGTCAGGCAGGAGACATCCTGAAGACCACAGACAGGTGGGTGTGATATTGGAAATGGCTGGCAGGCAGGAGATGTCCTGAAGACCACAGACAGGTAGGTGTGATATTGGAAATGGCTGGCAGGCAGGAGACATCCTGAAGACCACAGACAGGTGGGTGTCATATTGGAAATTGCTGGCAGGCAGGAGATGTCCTGAAGACCACACACAGGTGGGTGTGATATTGGAAATGGCTGGCAGGCAGGACACGTCCTGAAGACCACAGACAGGTGGGTGTGATATTGGAAATGGCTGGCAGGCAGGAGACATCCTGAAGACCACAGACAGGTGGGTGTGATATTGGAAATGGCTGGCAGGCAGGAGATGTCCTGAAGACCACAGACAGGTAGGTGTGATATTGGAAATGGCTGGCAGACAGGATACATCCTGAAGACCACAGACAGGTGGGTGTGATATTGGAAATGGCTGGCAGGCAGGAGCATCCTGAAGACCACAGACAGGTAGGTGTGATATTGGAAATGGCTGGCAGGCAGGAGATGTCCTGAAGACCACAGACAGGTGGGTGTGATATTGGAAATGGCTGGCAGGCAGGCGATGTCCTGAAGACCACAGACACGTGGGTGTGATATTGGAAATGGCTGGCAGGCAGGAGATGTCCTGAAGACCACAGACAGGTGGGTGTGATATTGGAAATGGCTGGCAGACAGGAGATGTCCTGAACCAGTAATCAGAATCATAATTTGGATGTTGGGATAAGACCAAAGAAAACTGTTCCAAGTAACACCTCTGTGATGAATAAATCCCAATGATTTAAAGGTGCAGGTTCATAAGAATAGGAAACATCATTGTCCTCTGGTTGAAACAAAACCCTGGAGCTGAGGAGAGGAGCTGAACTGATGAGTACTGCTCCTCATCCTCCATGTTTCTCATCAGAGACCTCACACTGAGCACGATACAGATGAGCGTCACCCTAACTGGTAGACCGCAGGCAAACATCATATTAACGGAATTGAACTCCAAAGTGAATTCTGACTGATGCAATTTCTTTGTGTCGTTCATAGACAGTTATTGTGGCTATTGCCCCACACACAGACGTTCTTGTCTGTGGATACTTTTTGTGACTGATGGGACAGTGATGTTTAGTATTTTTATGGACAGTAGAATTTAGGTCTCGTTCCCATACTATGCTATTTGTCCATGAGTTTATTTGGATGGGATCCATATCTGTGTAATGGGGGCTATAACTATGCTTTGTCACGTGACTGTGTATACACATCAAAAATAGCTATCCATTATCAATCGTTTTGTATTAGGCCTCTTTTACTCGGTTCCGGGCAGTGTACGCCTTGGGAATGTCACGGTGGTGGCCATTACCCGGTTCCATGCCCTGGGCCCTTTTTGTAATGGGATATTTACAGGGGATTGGTGAATAAAGTTTATTTGTGATGCCACTTGCGGTGTTGCGGCTAAGTGTGGGGAGCCGCCGCTGCAGGTTTTCTCCACTGGGGCTGGTGGTATTAGCAGCTAGTATGGTAGTCCCTCCGCAAGTAGGGTATTGCCCCAGTGGTTGTATAGTGCGGTGGGCGTCGGAAGAAGGAGTCCAGACAGGTATTCAGTGCAACTGGTTTACTCACTTTGGATGTTAACTGGTTGCCCGAGGCCGGCTGGATTCGCCTCCAGGTCCCCTTCGTCCCAATGCCACTCTGGTTCTCTGGTACCTTCTTCCCCTGCACCTGTCTCTGGTAAGTGGATCCCCATGGTATAGAACACTGGGGGTCCCCGTTCTGTGGTTTGTCCACTTCTGTCCGCCTGTCGGTAGTGTGAACCCTGTGAGTTTGGAGTCTCTGGACCTGTCCCCGGTTCTCCCTTTGCTACTGAGTTTTCAGATTCTTTAGGGTCAACAAGGTCCTTGATGGTCCCCTTTGCTGTGCAGGTGTTAACAGGCTGGCTTGAAGCTCTTTCCTGTCCTAGGGTCTTGTACCCCGATGGTGCGTAGTTCCGGGAATACTCCACTGTACTCCACCAGCAACCACTTCTCCTGGGTACCAGGTCACCGTCAACCCGAGTCAGGACGTTGCTCAGTCACACCTTTACACCTCAACTGTCAACTCTGTTCTAACTACTCTCCACAGTCTGCCACTCTCACACGGTCAACTAGTAGACTGGAGTGGCTCCACCTCTAGGCGGCCATCCATTGGTCCCACCCTAGCTAAGTACCATTGTATGGGAGATTGTTGGGGAAAACTGGGATTACCTGGGTTTTTGGTGTTACCGGCACTGGGGTTCTGGGTCCTTAAGGGGGTAGTGTTGCGGGCGGGGAGGAGGCCGCCGCCGCTGCGCTCTCGCTAACGCTCGGGTCCGGCGCTGCTGCTGCTGCTCGGTGGCTCGAGCGGTGAGCCGGATCCGGGGACTCGAGCGGCGCTCCTCGCCCGTGAGTGAAAAGGGGATAGTTTTTGCGGTTTGGGTAGTCGGTCCGTGACGCCACCCACGGTTTGTGGTGAGGTTGGGACACCACCGCTGCTCTGGACGGGGATCCCGGGAGCGATGACAGGGAGCAGCTGAGATGTTTCTCTCCCCTCCGTGGGTAGGGGGGTTTTGGTGGTCCCGGGGCCCGGTGAGGGTAACTGGAAAGTGGATGGCAGGGTTTGGTGAGGTGCAGGGTCGCGGGGGCAGCGCGGTGCCAGACGGCACGGTGGTACTCACTCAGCCAATAACGTATACGGAGTCTCTGGTTAAACAAACGGCTGGATGGACGGGTCCCGCAGCCGGCTGCGGTGGTCACTCCCGATAGGTTGGCGGTGACTGCCTTTCCCTGCACCTGTAGTGTGTTTTCGGCCCCGATGGCTTCCCACCGGTAACCCGCTCCCCAGCGTGGATAGATGCCAAGGGAGCCCCTTCTGCCCGCAGGCTCTGGCCCTGGGAATTGTAGCCTTGGCGGTGACTGTATTTCCCTTCACGGTTGAGCGGTTGCCTTCAATCGGGTCTTTGCTGCTGGGAAACCCCGGAGGTTCCCGTCGCTCACGGATTTGACCGGTTTTACGGCGACTCCAAGCCTGGTCGGGGTCCGTAGGCCCTGCCGAATGGTGCTGGCTTCTCTTCGCTCCCCGGTTCGGTACCGGCGGGCCACCGCCCGTCCCCGGTCCTACGGTTCCGCGTCGATCAGCCCCTCCTTCAGACGGTCACCACTGTCTGCCAACCTTGCTGTATGTGCCCGGGCCACGTACCCGGACACGGTCAGTCTGCTCCTCTCCTACCACTTCCCTAAACTCAACTCCACTACTTTCCCGCCTCCAGGACTGTGAACTCCTCAGTGGGTGGGGCCAACCGCCTGGCTCCACCCCACCTGGTGTGGACATCAGCCCCTGGAGGGAGGCAACAAGGATTTGTGTGTGACTGATGTGCCTAACCGGGGTGTGGGGTGTGTTGTTGCAGTACCTGTGATGACCTGGCTTGTCCAGGGCGCCACATTCCCCCTTGGTTAAACGCAGACCGTCCGCGGGCTGCCCGTCGATCACCGGTTTTATTTTGCAAAACTGTAAAAAGGTAGAAAACACATATTAAACACCAAACATTAAGCATATTTTTTCATGAAACTTCCCTTAACGGGAGGCACGGTACTTTTAACGTTACTAATGGTATATTTTTATTAACGGTAACGGCTTCCGCTCTCTCCCACCCAAACAACCTGGCCCTGATGCTGCCCCTGAGAAGTGGGCAGCACCCCTTGACCACAGTCCATCACCAAGCTGCCTGAGCGGGTACGGTCTCTTTCAGGGGACCCACGTCCATGGGGGACCCCTGACCCCCGGAGGATGGCCACCGGTCCAGGTGGTGACCGGGCCCCAGCCTACTCTGCTGCGGGCCCTTCCTCCAATCTGCCTCTCTGGAGGCGGCCATGGAATAAGGCCAAAAATTATTTACATGCCAAAAGTTTATGGTTCCCTCGCAAGTTCTCGGGCGTGTCCGTAAGTAGTTCCTTATGCCAACGGTGCAAAGGGTCCCTTCAGGGACAACTTGCCGGCAACGGCCGGTTCAATCACGGTTGCAAATCTGGTAACAGTTCGGTTGATTACTTTTCATTTACTCACTTAACAACGGTACTGGTGGTCCCAACGGGGACAACTTGCAGCGGAGGGACCGCTGACTTACTTCAAATCTACCACAGCGGCCGGAGGAGGGGGCTGGGCCGGTGCTTGGGCCTCTCCTGACTGCCCCTCAGTTTGGCGTCCAGGGCAAACCAGCCCCTCTCTCCGCAATGTCGCGTGTACTGGACCAGATCCCCTGGGAGCAGGTTACGGCCCGGGTGGTCCTCCGGTAAGTGGGCATTAACGTCCCGGCGGGCCACAAAAACTTCGCCCTCCAGGCCCGGCTCGAAGATAAACCCGTATCCCCGACGGACATCAAATCTTCTCACTTGCCCCTCATGGATCGGGCCCCGTACCTGGAAGGTGGCTCTGCAGAGGCTTTCTTTTTCTTGGATGGTGCGGGCTACCAGTGCAGCCTTCCGCCTTTCCCTCTCTGCAATTTCTCGGCCCAGCGGGATCGGTTCCCTGTCCCAGTAAGGGGCTACTGCTTGCCCCTGCGTGCGGGTCGGGCCCCGCGAGACTTCCACCACGCTGCCCACCACTGGCACCCTCTGTGGAAGATCCCGCGGTGTCATGGCCTGTAGCGCTGCCTCGCAGCAACGACCCGGCGCGGCCTCAGCCGAGGCGTGGGGGATGGGTACAGGGTTTCTCTCCCGCTTGACCTCCGCTTCCTCCTGCACGGAACGGACTGCCGGAGCCGGTACGGGACTAGGCACGGTCTTCGGTAGCTTCCAGGGAAGCAGCTCGGGACGGTTACGGGCTTCTGCTGCAGGTCGGTCCACTTGGGCGGACGGGCAGGGTACCACTACCGGTTGGGCGTGTAGCGGGCCTAGTGGTAGGTGTTAGCGACTAACGCGGGTAGCGGGGGAGGCAGCAGGCTGAGCGGGTGCAAGCCGGGCCCCTCAGCCACAACGGCCGATCCCTTAGGAATACAGGGGCGTGGGTCTCTTACCCGCTCCTCCAAATCTTCCTCCACCTCGCGTCTCCGTATAGCCGCCACCACGTCCGCCATGTCGGCCTCCCACTCCTCCAGGAGGAGCTGCACACGGACCTGCAGACGGCTGCTTAGCTGGACGGTCTGGACTTCCACCCACGCCGCGGTACCAGGCGTGGGCGCGGGGACTACGGTGTTGACGGACGGACTATGCATCGTTGCAGCGGCCTCTTCCAGAAACCAAAGATGGCTGCAGAGTCCTGGCGTCCTTGCTTTTATAGCCGCGGCTTACATGCGGCCAGACGCCATCTGTCCCCCCTTGGTTTTCTCTCAGCACCTCCTCTTCAGGGGCGGAGCTTCGGCTTTCACGCTTCCACTGCTCGGGAAGACGCTCGAGCGGGGAACTTTTCGCGCCCAAGATGGCGGATTCTGAAATTTTTCAGCCGGACACCTTCAGCGAGTCACAAGGCGCACCTCTACCAGACGGTAGAACGGTAAGATCCTGTTCGTGACGCCAAGTTGTCGCGGGCGGGGAGGAGGCCGCCGCCTCTGCGCTCTCACTAACGCTCGGGTCCGGCGCTGCTGCTGCTGCTCGGTGGCTCGAGCGGTGGGCCGGATCCGGGGACTCGAGCGGCGCTCCTCGCCCGTGAGTGAAAAGGGGATAGTTTTTGGGGTTTGGGTAGTCGGTCCGTGACGCCACCCACGGTTTGTGGTGAGGTTGGGACACCACCGCTGTTCTGGACGGGGAGCAGCCAAGATGTTTCTCTCCCCTCCTTGGTTAGGGGGGTTTTGGTGGTCTCGGGGGCCCGTGAGGGTAACTGGAAAGTGGATGGCGGGGTTTGGTGAGGTGCAGCCAATAACGTATACGGAGTCTCTGGTAAAACAAACGGCTGGATGGACGGGTCCCGCAATCGGCTGCGGTGGTCACTCCCGTTAGGTTGGCGGTGACTGCCTTTCCCTGCACCTGTAGTGTGTTTTCGGCCCCGATGGCTTCCCACCGGTAACCCGCTCCCCAGCGTGGATAGATGCCGAGGGAGCCCCTTCTGCCCGCAGGCTCTGGCCCTGGGAATTGTAGCCTTGGTGGTGACTGTATTTCCCTTCACGGTTGAGCGGTTGCCTTCAATCGGGTCTTTGCTGCTGGGAAACCCCGGAGGTTCCCGTCGCTCACGGATTTGACCGGTTTTACGGCGACTCCAAGCCTGGTCGGGGTCCGTAGGCCCTGCCGAATGGTGCTGGCTTCTCTTCGCTCCCCGGTTCGGTACCGGCGGGCCACCGCCCGTCCCCGGTCCTACGGTTCCGCGTCGATCGGCCCCTCCTGCAGACGGTCACCACCGTCTGCCAACCTTGCTGTATGTGCCCGGGCCACGTACCCGGACACGGTTAGTCTGCTCCTCTCCTACCACTTCCCTAAACTCAACTCCACTCCTTTCCCGCCACCAGGACTGTGAACTCCTCAGTGGGTGGGGCCAACCGCCTGGCTCCACCCCACCTGGTGTGGACATCAGCCCCTGCAGGGAGGCAACAAGGATTTGTGTGTGACTGATGTGCCTAACTGGGTTGTGGGGTGTGTTGTTGCAGTACCTGTGACGTCCTGGCTTGTCCAGGGCGCCACAGGTAGGCCCTGCATCCTGGTGGGGATGCAGAACCTTGTAGCACTCTGATGGTCTCAGGGGCGCTACACTTCCATTACAACAAACGACGGATCCTGCGCCCATAGGCTTCCATTACAACAAACAACGGGTGGTGACGGATCCGTCGCGGTGTTTTTTCCGCACAGAAAAAACTTTACTATTGACGTTGTGTATGTCACATTTGCCGACGGATCCGTTGTACGACGCATGTAACCTGAGGCCACTGGATCTGGTTTTTTCATATTTCGATGGATTGTGACTGATGGCAAAAACCAGATGTGTGAAAGGGGCCTTAGTTGGGTTCCTGTAGTGAGGAGCAGGCTGCTGTTAGGTACTCGTCTTAGTGTTGTGATCTGTGTTACATGTGTGTGCCTCTCACAGTTTGGGGAGATGATCTGCTGTTTGGATACTGGAGAAATTAGGATGTTTGATTCGAGTCTTGGGATCTGATTGGTTTTCAGTGAGATAATTGGATTCTGGGATGGGTGTGCAGTCACGAGAGGGCTATGACCGAGGATGTAAAGACTGCCTTCCGACAATAGTAAATTGATAGCCATGACAGATTGCCATAGATAAAGCAGATAGTGATAACACTGCATCACCTATACCCAGCTATAGCTCTATATGAGGCTGGTGACGGGGATGGCCGACTGATGAAGAAAGGTGGCGACAGCCATGAAGACAAAGACCCAACACAGACATTGAGCTGTCGTTTCTCCTTCCAATCAATGATATAAATGATGATTATGGAGGAGCTGAGAATAGTCCCTGAGATGCATGTGAGGACCACAGCGATGGTGTAGCATAGATCTAGAGCCGCCCACATCCCCATCACACGTGGTCAGTCCTTACCTGAAGCTGGACTTCTGCTCTGGGCAGATAATGATGATAAATGGCTTCAGCTTCAGTGGAGAGATAGAGTAACCCATGCAAATGGCCACAAGCTCCAATTTCTCAGTTATTTTATTATAGGAAAGAGTGGAAAACGGAAATTGCTAATGGTGAAACCCCAATTTGTGTAATAGGTGTAATGGGATATTTCCAGAGCCTTTCAATTACATTTGCTGCAGATAAATGAAAATTAGACTAGATAAGATCCAATATAGATCAGAGCCACCAGAGATTAAATCCACTAGAACAGATCTACCATAGATCAGATCCAGCAGAGATGAAATCCACTAGATCAGATCCACCAGAGGTGAAATCCACTAGATCAGATCCACCACTAGATCAGATCCACTATAGATCAGAGCCACCACTAGATCAGATCCACTAGGTCATGGGTCCCCAATTCCAGTCCTCAAGGGCCGCCAACAGTGCAGGTTTTCAGGATCTCCTTAGTATTGCACAGGTGATAATTTAATCCCCTGCACAGTTGATGATTCCAACACCCATGCAATGCTAAGGAAATGCTGAAAACATGCAGTGTTGGCGGCCCTCGAGGACTGGAGTTGGGGAACCCTGCACTAGGTCATATCTACCACTAGATCAGATCGACTATAGATCAGATCTACTATAAATCAGATCCCCCATAGATCAGATCCACCACTAAATCAGATCCACCATAGATCATATCCACCATACAGTTAGGTCCAGAAATATTTGGACAGTGACACAAGTTTTGTTATTTTAGCTGTTTACAAAAACATGTTCAGAAATACAATTCTATATATAATATGGGTGAAAGTGCACACTCCCAGCTGCAATATGAGAGTTTTCACATCCAAATCGGAGAAAGGGTTTAGGAATCATAGCTCTGTAATGCATAGCCTCCTCTTTTTCAAGGGACCAAAAGTAATTGGACAAGGGACTCTAAGGGCTGCAATTAACTCTGAAGGCGTCTCCCTCGTTAACCTGTAATCAATGAAGTACTTAAAAGGTCTGGGGTTGATTACAGGTGTGTGGTTTTGCATTTGGAAGCTGTTGCTGTGACCAGACAACATGCGGTCTAAGGAACTCTCAATTGAGGTGAAGCAGAACATCCTGAGGCTGAAAAAAAGAAAAAATCCATCAGAGAGATAGCAGACATGCTTGGAGTAGCAAAATCAACAGTCGGGTACATTCTGAGAAAAAAGGAATTGACTGGTGAGCTTGGGAACTCAAAAAGGCCTGGGCGTCCACGGATGACAACAGTGGTGGATGATCGCCGCATACTTTCTTTGGTGAAGAAGAACCCGTTCATAACATCAACTGAAGTCCAGAACACTCTCAGTGAAGTAGGTGTATCTGTCTCTAAGTCACCAGTAAAGAGAAGACTCCATGAAAGTAAATACAAAGGGTTCACATCTAGATGCAAACCATTCATCAATTCCAAAAATAGACAGGCCAGAGTTACATTTGCTGAAAAACACCTCATGAAGCCAGCTCAGTTCTGGAAAAGTATTCTACGGACAGATGAGACAAAGATCAACCTTTACCAGAATGATAGGAAGAAAAAAGTGTGGAGAAGAAAGGGAACGGCACATGATCCAAGGCACACCACACCCTCTGTAAAGCATGGTGGAGGCAACGTGATGGCATGGGCATGCATGGCTTTCAATGGCACTGGGTCACTTGTGTTTATTGATGACATAACAGCAGACAAGAGTAGCCGGATGAATTCTGAAGTGTACCGGGATATACTTTCAGCCCAGATTCAGCCAAATGCCGCAAAGTTGATCGGACGGCGCTTCATAGTACAGATGGACAATGACCCCAAGCATACAGCCAAAGCTACCCAGGAGTTCATGAGTGCAAAAAAGTGGAACATTCTGCAATGGCCAAGTCAATCACCAGATCTTAACCCAATTGAGCATGCATTTCACTTGCTCAAATCCAGACTTAAGACGGAAAGACCCACAAACAAGCAAGACCTGAAGGCTGCGGCTGTAAAGGCCTGGCAAAGCATTAAGAAGGAGGAAACCCAGCGTTTGGTGATGTCCATGGGTTCCAGACTTAAGGCAGTGATTGCCTCCAAAGGATTCGCAACAAAATATTAAAAATAAAAATATTTTGTTTGGGTTTGGTTTATTTGTCCAATTACTTTTGACCTCCTAAAATGTGGAGTGTTTGTAAAGAAATGTGACAATTCCTACAATTTCTATCAGATATTTTTGTTCAAACCTTCAAATTAAACGTTACAATCTGCACTTGAATTCTGTTGTAGAGGTTTCATTTCAAATCCAATGTGGTGGCATGCAGAGCCCAACTCGCCAAAATTGTGTCACTGGCCAAATATTTCTGGACCTAACTGTAGATCACATGCACTATAGATCACATCCACCACTAGATGAGATCCACCATAGATCAAATTAGCCTTAGCTCAGATCAACCACTAGATAAAATCCTCCACTAGATCAAATCCACCATAGATCAGAGCCACAATAGGTCAAATTCACCACTAGATCAGATCCAATCCGATCCCCCATAGATCAGATCCACGACTAAATCAGATCCACCATAGATCAGATCTCCAATAAATCAGATCCACCATAGATCAGATCCACCACTAGAGGAGATCCACCATAGATCAGATACACCATAGATCAAATCCATCATAGATCAGATCCACCATAGATCAGATCCACCATAGATCAGATCCACCATAGATCAGATCCACCATAGATCAGATCCACAACTCGATCAGATCCACTACTAGATCAGATCCCCTATAGATTAGATCCACCATAGATCAGATCCACCACTAGATCTGATCCTCCATTGGGTGATGCCATTCAGGCTCAACAATACCCCGGTGGTCTTTCAGGAATTCGTCAACAATATCTTCCGAGATCTGCTGTACACATGTGTAGTGGTTTACTTGGACAACATTCTCATATTCTCACCGGATCTTTCTAGCACAGAAGAAACGTTCAGCAGGTGCTGCAGAGGTTAAGGGAGAACCGACTATAAGCCAAATACGAGAAGTGTCTGTTCAAGCAGTAGTCCCTGCCTTTCTTAGGTTACATCATCTCGGATACCAGCCTGAGGATGGATCCAGACAAGTTGTCAGTAGTATTGAAGTGGGCATGTCCTGAGTCTGAAAGTTATCCAGCGGTTCCTCAGGTTCGCCAACTATTATAGGCAGTTCATCCCGCTGTTCTCGTCCTTGGCTCTTCCCATCTCAGCCTTGACCTGCAAAGGGGCAAATCCAAAGGCATGGACTCCAGAAGCAGAAGATGCCTTTATGTCTTTCAATCAGGCCTTCTCTTTGGCTCCGGCAATACGTAGACCAGAGTCTTTTACCCTCAAGCAGTTTACCCTCAAGTGAATGCTTCGTCTTCTAGTGCTGGTGCAGTTCTCACACTGCTACGGGTAAAACTGTAACCTGCGGTTTCTTTTCCAGAGCTTTCTCTCCAGCTGAATGCAACTACTCGACTGGTGATCAGGAACTATTGTTGATCAAGGTGGCTCTGGAGGAATACTAGAATACTAGAAGGAGCGATGCACCCTGTCATCATCTACACTGACCACAAGAACTTGGCCTACCTAGAGGTGGCTCAGAGGTTGAACCCATGCCAAGCCCTGTTGTCGCTATTCTTTGCTCGGTTCAACTTCGTACGGCATTTCCGCTCTGCAGAAAAGAACGTCAAAGCTGATGCACTGTCATGGTTGTTTCTGTAGGCAATTCAGGAGGAAGAGCCTCAACATATAATGGAGCCAACCAAGATGGTGACAGTGGCTCCCATAGACATGTCCCAGATTCTTCCCAGTAAGATGTTCATTGCTGTAGCAGACCGGAAATGTGTTCTTCAGTGGAGTCATTCCTCTTGGCTGGCCGGTCACACTGGACAGAAGAAGTTGTTGCAGCTGATGTAGCGGTATTATTGATGGCCTACATTGTGACAAGATGTCCTGGAGTTTGTGTCAGCCTGTCACTCGTATGCCCGTAACAAGACACCAAAGAAGTTTCCTGCTGGTCCACTGCTCCCTTTGCTGGTGCCATCTGCCCCTGGCAGCACATCGGGATGGACTTTATGACAGATCTGCCAAAGTCCTCCTTCATCTGGGAGGTAAACAGATTCTCTAAAATGGCCCATTTTATGCCGCTGACCGGTTTGCCCTCCACGCCAGTGCTCGCTGAGCATTTCATCCATCACATATTCCTGCTGCATGGTCTACCACTTACATCGTATCCGACACAGGTGTCCAGTTTACGTCTCGATTCTTTAGAAAAACCTGCAAGCTTCTGCATGTTACTCTGGGCTTCTCGTCAGGCCTACCATCTGCAATCCAATGGCCAAGTGGAACGGGTGAACCAGATTCTGATGAACTTTCTGCGACACTTTGTCAGTGAGCATCATAGTGACTGAGTCAAGCTCTTCCCTTGGGCAGAATTTTCGTATACTTACCATGTAAGTGATTCCTCTGCCAAGTCTTCTTTTCAGACTGTGTATGGACAGTGACCCAGAATCTCGTTCCCAGTGGCGCTCACCTACGGCAATCCTGCGGCTGATTCCCTCTTTAAGACGTTCTTCAACATCAGATCGGAGACCAAGTCCTCCCAGGAGCAGTCCTCCAATCGCATGAAGAGGCATGCGGACAAGAGACGCCTAGACCCTCATCCGTTTCGGCCCGGAGACCAGGTATGGCTCTCTTCCAGATACGTCCATCTCAAGTTGCCATCCTACATATCTGGTCCCCACTTTATCGGTCCCTTTGAGATGCTCCACAGATTAATGAAGTGTCCTACAAATGGAAGCTCCTGGCCTTTCTACACATTCCTACCTGTCGAGACGTCCTGCGGCGTCAGTACTGTCCATCTCCTATGCTGCTGCCTCCCGGAGTGTCTATACACCTTGCAGGCTTCTGGCTTCTGACTGTAGGGTGCGCCCACGACCATGGGCCCTTTCTTAAAGGGCCAGAGTCCTACTAACCCAGAAGTGCCTCCCAGGTCACCTGGGAGGCTGCAGGTACTTAAGGCACCCCTGTCCTATGGGAGGTGCCTGGGCAACAAGTTCATACGTTGCTGGTTCTCAGGTCCCATAGCACTGTGCTGCTGCCGCTAATGCATTGTGCTAGTCCTGCTGCTCATACCTGTTTATATTACAGAGTGCTGCTGCTGTTACATCTACCTGCAGCTGCTGTTGCGAGCCGCTACACTGGCCACCTACCACGATACTCGCTGCCACGTGGTATCATCACCAGCTGGTGCTGTTCATCCATCCATTCGTCCATCCATTCCAGACGGAACCTAAACATGTGGTGCTGCTGTAACCTATCATCAGAGCTGTCTTAGTACCAGTCATTCCAAGTGGCACCTGGACACACACCTGTAGCATAACACCCTCACCATCAAGGGCTCTGGGGAAACCAGGTGTAGGTTCGTAGTCAAGCCTCTCTAGGTTTTCTGTGTACTGTGTCCCAGTCAGTTTACTAACATCTCAGGGTCGCCCGGCGAGCATAACAAGAACTCAGCACGCCTTCCAAATTGCAAAACAGTTCTGTTTATTGCACGTCCATACAAAAATGGGACATTTAGGACAGATGAACGACTTATAGGGATGTAGAAGAGAAGCGCAGCACATGGCGGTATGGTGGCTCTGGGATGAGGCGCTGTCCTACATTCTGCTCTGGGGTGAGGCGCTGTCCTACATTCTGCTCTGGGGTGAGGCGCTGTGCTGCATTCTGCTCTGGGATGAGGCGCTGTGCTGCATTCTGCTCTTGGGCGAGGCATTGTCCTACATTCTCCTCTGGGGTGAGGCGCTGTCCTACATTCTGCTCTGGGGTGAGGCGCTGTCCTACATTCTGATCTGGGGTGAGGCGCTGTCCTACATTCTGCTCTGGGGTGAGGCGCTCTCCTACATTCTGCTCTGGGGTGAGGCGTTGTCCTACATTCTGCTCTGGGGTGAGGCGCTGTCCTATATTCTGCTCTGGGGTGAGGCGCTGTCCTACATTCTGCTCTGGGGCGAGGCATTGTCCTACATTCTCCTCTGGGGTGAGGCGCTCTCCTACATTCTGCTCTGGGGTGAGGCGCTGTCCTACATTCTGCTCTGGGGTGAGGCGCTCTCCTACATTCTGCTCTGGGGCGAGGCATTGTCCTACATTCTGCTCTGGGGTGAGGCGCTGTCCTATCATCTGCTCTGGGGTGAGGCGCTGTCCTATCATCTGCTCTGGGGTGAGGCATTGTCCTACATTCTGCTCTGGGGTGAGGCGCTGTCCTATATTCTGCTCTGGGGTGAGGCGCTGTCCTGCATTCTGCTGTGGGACGAGGCGCTGTCCTATATTCTGCTCTGGGGTGAGGCGCTGTCCTACATTCTGCTCTGGGGTGAGGCGCTGTCCTATATTCTGCTCTGGGGTGAGGCGCTGTTCTACATTCTGCTCTGGGCTGAGGCGCTGTCCTATATTCTGCTCTGGGGTGAGGCGCTGTCCTACATTCTACTCTGGGGTGAGGCGCTGTCCTACACTCTGCTCTGGGGTGAGGCGCTGTCCTATATTCTGCTCTGGGGTGAGGCGCTGTCCTACATTCTGCTCTGGGGTGAGGCGCTGTCCTATATTCTGCTCTGGGGTGAGGCGCTGTCCTACATTCTGCTCTGGGGTGAGGCGCTGTCCTATATTCTGCTCTGGGGTGAGGCGCTGTCCTACATTCTGCTCTGGGGTGAGGCACTGTCCTATATTCTGCTCTGGGGTGAGGCACTGTCCTATATTCTGCTCTGGGGTGAGGCGCTGTCCTACATTCTGCTCTGGGGTGAGGCGCTCTCCTACATTCTGATCTGGGGTGAGGCGCTGTCCTATCATCTGCTCTGGGGTGAGGCGCTGTCCTATCATCTGCTCTGGGGCGAGGCGCTGTTCTACATTCTGCTCTGGGGTGAGGCGCTGTCCTACATTCTGCTCTGGGGTGAGGCGCTGTCCTACATTCTGCTCTGGGGTGAGGCGCTGTCCTATATTCTGCTCTGGGGTGAGGCGCTGTCCTACATTCTGCTCTGGGGTGAGGCGCTGTCCTACATTCTGCTCTGGGGTGAGGCGCTGTCCTACATTCTGCTCTGGGGCGAGGCGCTGTCCTATATTCTGCTCTGGGGCGAGGCGCTGTCCTACATTCTGCTCTGGGGTGAGGCGCTGTCCTACATTCTGCTCTGGGGTGAGGCGCTGTCCTACATTCTGCTCTGGGGTGAGGCGCTGTCCTACACTCTGCTCTGGGGTGAGGCGCTGTCCTACACTCTGCTCTGGGGTGAGGTGCTGTCCTACATTCTGCTCTGGGGTGAGGCGCTGTCCTATATTCTGCTCTGGGGTGAGGCGCTGTCCTATATTCTGCTCTGGGGTGAGGCGCTGTCCTACATTCTGCTCTGGGATGAGGCACTGTCCTATATTCTGCTCTGGGGAGAGGCGCTGTCCTACATTCTGCTCTGGGGTGAGGCGCTGTCCTACATTCTGCTCTGGGGTGAGGCGCTGTCCTGCATTCTGCTCTGGGGTGAGGCGCTGTCCTACATTCTGCTCTGGGGTGAGGCGCTGTCCTATATTCTGCTCTGGGGTGAGGCGCTGTCCTACATTCTGCTCTGGGGTGAGGCGCTGTCCTATATTCTGCTCTGGGGTGAGGCGCTGTCCTACATTCTGCTCTGGGGTGAGGCGCTGTCCTACATTCTGCTCTGGGGCGAGGCGCTGTCCTATATTCTGCTCTGGGGCGAGGCATTGTCCTACATTCTGCTCTGGGGTGAGGCGCTCTCCTACATTCTGCTCTGGGGTGAGGCGCTCTCCTACATTCTGATCTGGGGTGAGGCGCTGTCCTACATTCTGCTCTGGGGTGAGGCGCTGTCCTGTATTCTGCTTTGGGGTGAGGCGCTGTCCTATATTCTGCTCTGGGGTGAGGCGCTGTCCTACATTCTGCTCTGGGGTGAGGCGCTGTCCTATATTCTGCTCTGGGGTGAGGCGCTGTCCTACATTGTGCTCTGGGGTGAGGCGCTGTCCTACATTCTGCTCTGGGGTGAGGCGCTGTCCTATATTCTGCTCTGGGGTGAGGCGCTGTTCTACATTCTGCTCTGGGCTGAGGCGCTGTTCTACATTCTGCTCTGGGGTGAGGCGCTGTCCTACATTCTGCTCTGGGGTGAGGCGCTGTCCTACACTCTGCTCTGGGGTGAGGCGCTGTCCTATATTCTGCTCTGGGGTGAGGCGCTGTCCTACATTCTGCTCTGGGGTGAGGCGCTGTCCTATATTCTGCTCTGGGGTGAGGCGCTGTCCTACATTCTGCTCTGGGGTGAGGCGCTGTCCTATATTCTGCTCTGGGGTGAGGCGCTGTCCTACATTCTGCTCTGGGGTGAGGCACTGTCCTATATTATGCTCTGGGGTGAGGCGCTGTCCTACATTCTGCTCTGGGGTGAGGCGCTCTCCTGCATTCTGCTGTGGGACGAGGCGCTGTGCTGCATTCTGCTCTGGGGTGAGGCGCTGTCCTATCATCTGCTCTGGGGTGAGGCGCTGTCCTATCATCTGCTCTGGGGTGAGGCGCTGTCCTACATTCTGCTCTGGGGTGAGGCGCTGTCCTATATTCTGCTCTGGGGTGAGGCGCTGTCCTACATTCTGCTCTGGGGTGAGGCGCTGTCCTACATTCTGCTCTGGGGTGAGGCGCTGTCCTACATTCTGCTCTGGGGTGAGGCGCTGTCCTACATTCTGCTCTGGGGTGAGGCGCTGTCCTATATTCTTCTCTGGGGTGAGGCGCTGTCCCACATTCTGCTCTGGGGTGAGGCGCTGTCCTATATTCTGCTCTGGGGTGAGGCGCTGTCCTATCATCTGCTCTGGGGCGAGGCGCTGTCCTACATTCTGCTCTGGGGTGAGGCGCTGTCCTATATTCTGCTCTGGGGTGAGGCGCTGTTCTACATTCTGCTCTGGGGTGAGGCGCTGTCCTATATTCTGCTTTGGGGTTAGGCGCTGTCCTACATTCTGCTCTGGGGCAAGGCGCTGTCCTATATTCTGCTCTGGGGTGAGGCGCTGTCCTACATTCTGCTCTGGGATGAGGCGCTGTCCTATATTCTGCTCTGGGGAGAGGCGCTGTCCTACATTCTGCTCTGGGGTGAGGCGCTGTCCTACATTCTGCTCTGGGGTGAGGCGCTGTCCTGCATTCTGCTCTGGGGTGAGGCGCTGTCCTACATTCTGCTCTGGGGTGAGGCGCTGTCCTATATTCTGCTCTGGGGTGAGGCGCTGTCCTACATTCTGCTCTGGGGTGAGGCGCTGTCCTGCATTCTGCTCTGGGGTGAGGCGCTGTCCTACATTCTGCTCTGGGGTGAGGCGCTGTCCTATATTCTGCTCTGGGGTGAGGCGCTGTCCTACATTCTGCTCTGGGGTGAGGCGCTGTCCTATATTCTGCTCTGGGGTGAGGCGCTGTCCTACATTCTGCTCTGGGGTGAGGCGCTGTCCTACATTCTGCTCTGGGGTGAGGCGCTGTCCTATATTCTGCTCTGGGGTGAGGCGCTGTCCTATATTCTGCTCTGGGGTGAGGCGCTGTCCTATATTCTGCTCTGGGGTGAGGCGCTGTCCTATCATCTGCTCTGGGATGAGGTGCTGTCCTACATTCTGCTCTGGGGTGAGGTGCTGTCCTACATTCTGCTCTGGGGTGAGGCGCTGTCCTATATTCTGCTTTGGGGTGAGGCGCTGTCCTACATTCTGCTCTGGGGTGAGGCGCTGTCCTACATTCTGCTCTGGGGTGAGGCGCTGTCCTACATTCTGCTCTGGGGTGAGGCGCTGTCCTACATTCTGCTCTGGGGTGAGGCGCTGTCCTATATTCTGCTCTGGGGTGAGGCGCTGTCCTACATTCTGCTCTGGGGCAAGGCGCTGTCCTATATTCTGCTCTGGGGTGAGGCGCTGTCCTACATTCTGCTCTGGGGTGAGGCGCTGTCCTATATTCTGCTCTGGGGTGAGGCGCTCTCCTACATTCTGCTCTGGGGTGAGGCGCTCTCCTACATTCTGCTCTGGGGTGAGGCGCTGTCCTACATTCTGCTCTGGGGTGAGGCGCTCTCCTACATTCTGATCTGGGGTGAGGCGCTGTCCTATCATCTGCTCTGGGGTGAGGCGCTGTCCTACATTCTGCTCTGGGGTGAGGCGCTCTCCTACATTCTGCTCTGGGGTGAGGCGCTGTCCTATATTCTGCTCTGGGGTGAGGCGCTGTTCTACATTCTGCTCTGGGGTGAGGCGCTGTCCTACATTCTGCTCTGGGGTGAGGCGCTGTCCTATATTCTGCTCTGGGGTGAGGCGCTGTCCTACATTCTGCTCTGGGGTGAGGCGCTGTCCTATATTCTGCTCTGGGGTGAGGCGCTGTCCTACATTCTGCTCTGGGGTGAGGCGCTGTCCTATATTCTGCTCTGGGGTGAGGCGCTGTCCTACATTGTGCTCTGGGGTGAGGCGCTGTCCTACATTCTGCTCTGGGGTGAGGCGCTGTCCTATATTCTGCTCTGGGGTGAGGCGCTGTCCTACACTCTGCTCTGGGGTGAGGCGCTGTCCTATATTCTGCTCTGGGGTGAGGCGCTGTCCTATATTCTGCTCTGGGGTGAGGCGCTGTCCTACATTCTGCTCTGGGGTGAGGCGCTGTCCTATATTCTGCTCTGGGGTGAGGCGCTGTCCTACATTCTGCTCTGGGGTGAGGCGCTGTCCTATATTCTGCTCTGGGGTGAGGCGCTGTCCTACATTGTGCTCTGGGGTGAGGCACTGTCCTATCATCTGCTCTGGGGTGAGGCGCTGTCCTACATTCTGCTCTGGGGTGAGGCGCTGTCCTACATTCTGCTCTGGGGTGAGGCGCTCTCCTACATTCTGCTGTGGGACGAGGCGCTGTGCTGCATTCTGCTCTGGGGTGAGGCGCTGTCCTATCATGTGCTCTGGGGTGAGGCGCTGTCCTACATTCTGCTCTGGGGTGTGGCGCTGTCCTATCATCTGCTCTGGGGTGAGGCGCTGTCCTATCATCTGCTCTGGGGTGAGGCGCTGTCCTATATTCTGCTCTGGGGTGAGGCGCTGTCCTATATTCTGCTCTGGGGTGAGGCGCTGTCCTACATTCTGCTCTGGGGTGAGGCGCTGTCCTACATTCTGCTCTGGGGTGAGGCGCTGTCCTACATTCTGCTCTGGGGTGAGGCGCTGTCCTACATTCTGCTCTGGGGTGAGGCGCTGTCCTTTATTCTGCTCTGGGGTGAGGCGCTGTCCTATCATCTGCTCTGGGGCGAGGCGCTGTTCTACATTCTGCTCTGGGGTGAGGCGCTGTCCTACATTCTGCTCTGGGGCAAGGCGCTGTCCTAGATTCTGCTCTGGGGTGAGGCGCTGTCCTACATTCTGCTCTGGGGTGAGGCGCTGTCCTATATTCTGCTCTGGGGTGAGGCGCTGTCCTACATTCTGCTCTGGGGTGAGGCGCTGTCCTACATTCTGCTCTGGGGTGAGGCGCTGTCCTACATTCTGCTCTGGGGTGAGGCGCTGTCCTACATTCTGCTCTGGGGTGAGGCGCTGTCCTATATTCTGCTCTGGGGTGAGGCGCTGTCCTACATTCTGCTCTGGGGTGAGGCGCTGTCCTACACTCTGCTCTGGGGTGAGGCGCTGTCCTATATTCTGCTCTGGGGTGAGGCGCTGTCCTACATTCTGCTCTGGGGTGAGGCGCTGTCCTATATTCTGCTCTGGGGAGAGGCGCTTGTCACAAACCACCGGGGGGGTCACTCAGAAATCCCCCGCGCTGGCTACCAGTACGTCACAATCGGGGGGGTAACAAGTGGGTGTCACCCCTCCTTTATACCTCCCGACCGACAGACAGAGCACGTGACGCGCTCTCTAGCGCCCCTCTTATAGTCAGGCCAATTATGGAATTGCCCGACAATAAGCAAGGAGGCCGCTATACTACTTATGCCGATTATTGAAGGGTCCCCGGTGAGAGTAGGGTATATATTTCCCCGACCTCCGCGGGCGGAATATATAAAACCTCCCCGGATCTCACTGGCCTCCCCACAATAATCCTTGGCACAACTCGCTGCCACCAACCGCTTCACGGTAACTATTAGCCGAACACACAGACGTGGGATTCAAGATCGAGATAACAGAACAGCCCAAGATTAATTATATAATTTAATCAGCCTAAAGCACACTAGAAACTACAATATATACAATAGGGAATCTACAGAATATACATATGTCAGAGTACAGTTACAGATAAAGCATGGTTTACAAACAGGTATGCAATTCAATCAGTTACCTTGTGCGTCTGGCCACAGGGGGGCGCTGTAGACCAGGTTTCCAGGAACTCCCACAGATGTTTCCTACACGTGACCCCCAGCGAAAGAACACTGGAAAATGGCCGAAGTAGGGTTATCAACCTGGGC
Organism: Anomaloglossus baeobatrachus; assembly: GCF_048569485.1. Classification (NCBI taxonomy): domain Eukaryota; kingdom Metazoa; phylum Chordata; class Amphibia; order Anura; family Aromobatidae; genus Anomaloglossus; species Anomaloglossus baeobatrachus. The sequence goes on along the minus strand of NC_134359.1, from coordinate 307,857,386 downwards.
AAATCCAGTTCCCCTCCTACCTTAGTGACCTCAGAGGGAGCACTGCTCCACCCCTGGCTGGAGTTATGGACAATCCACAACATGGAATATGGGCCATAACTTTGCCTGGGAGCGTCGTAGGCGGACGCCAATGCTCTCATTGTGACAGTTATGAATTTAGCTACAGAATGAGAGGACTCGTGACTTGTCTACTAGTTCCACATTGGCTGATATCACGCCTGGGGTATTTCCCAAGCTCCCGCTCCCATAAAAAGGGTGTGCCAGCATCGTCCGCATGTGGAGACACCATTTTTATGGTTGCCATATTTATCGGAAATATGGCTTGCGAGATATGAACCATTTTTTACTGGAGTCGTTCTGTCTGGATACTTCCAAGCTTGCTAATTAGATAGCAGCTCCTACCACAGGGTCACGGCAGGGAGTCATCCTGTGTCCATTGTTCCCACATCATCTCATCTCCATATCACAGGAGATGGCCATGGAGGTGTAACACCTTCACAGATGCTGGACATTGAGAACAAGAAGGGAGGGGGGCACTGCCAGGGAGTGATGAGCGATTATGACTGGAAGTCATAATTCATCTTCATATCCCGGGATTTGCCTCACACCTCCCCCCTTTTGAGGGCGCTAGGGGGCAGCACACTCCGGTGTTCCCCCGTGCGCCCGTCCGCGACCTCTCCTTGTCGGGACAGCCCGTCTGCGTTACCGTGGTCACGGCCCCTTTTGTGGCGAATGGTGAAGTTGTATTGCTGGAGCGCAAGGCTCCATCGCAACAATCGCCCATTCGTCCCAGAGACGGTGTGCAACCAGCTGAGGGGATTGTGGTCCGTCTCCACGATGAAGTGGCGCCCGTATAGATAGGGTTGCAGACGCTGCAGGGCCCACACTATGGCCAGGCACTCCTTCTCCATCGTGGAATAGGCCACTTCCCTTGGTAACAGCTTCCTGCTCAGGTACAAGACTGGGTGCTCTTGGCTCGCAGAGTCCACCTGGCTGAGCACCGCACCGAGGCCGAAGTCACTGGCGTCGGTCTGTACTACAAACGGCCGCGTGAAGTCGGCTGCCTGTAGCACGGGCGGGCTGGACAGGGCGTCCTTTAGGGCCTGGAAGGCTGTCTCGCAGTCCATTGTCCAATCGACTGCAGAGGGCAGCTTCTTCTTGGTGAGGTCCGTCAAGGGCTTTGCCAGGCTACTATAGCGTGGAACAAACCTCCTATAGTACCCAGCGGTCCCCAAGAAGGACATCACCTGCTTCTTGGTCCTGGGGGTGGGCCAGGATGCGATGGCCTCCACTTTCTCAGGCTCGGGCTTCAGTGTTCTCCCGCCTACCCGGTGACCGAGGTACTGGACCTCGCTCATGGCCAGCTGACACTTTCCCGGCTTGATGGTCAAACCTGCCCGGTGGATCCGCCTGAGCACCTGTGCTAGATGCTCTAGGTGGTCCTCCCAGGTGGGACTGAAGACGGCAATGTCATCTAGGTACGCGGCCGCGTACCCTTCAAGTCCCTTGAGCAGGGTGTTGACCATCCGCTGGAAAGTGGCAGGGGCATTCCTCATCCCGAATGGCATCACCGTGGACTCGTATAGTCCAAATGGGGTAATAAAGGCAGAGCGTTCCCTGGCCTTGCGAGTCAGGGGGATCTGCCAATATCCCCGGCTCAGGTCCATGATGGTCAGGTACTGAGCCCCGGCCAACTGATCGAGCAGGTCATCGATGCGTGGCATTGGGTACGCATCGGCGACCGTGACAGCATTGAGCCCCCTGTAGTCCACGCAGAACCGAGTGGTTCGGTCCTTCTTAGGGACGAGGACTACAGGCGAGGCCCAAGCGCTGTTGGATGCCTGGATCACCCCCAGCTTCAGCATCTCGTCAATCTCCTGGCGCATGTGTTGCTGCACCTCCAGGGAGACCCGATATGCTGAACGCCGGATCGGGGGATGATCCCCAGTGTCCACGTGATGGACAGCCAAGTCAGTCCTTCCGGGCTGGTTGGTAAACAACCCCCGGAAGGGGAGGAGGGTGGCCCACAGCTGGGACCGTTGGTCCTCCAAGAGCTGGTGGCCAACCTCCACATCCTCAATGGATCCGCCGGCCCTAACCTGGGCTAGCATATCCAAGAGGGTTTCCGCTTCTCCCTCCTCGGGCAGGTTGCACACGGGGAGCGCACACGCCTCCCGCTCATGATGTGCCTTCATCATGTTCACATGGAAGGGCTTCCGCCTTCCACGGGCAGGGTCCAGGGTGACCAGGTACGTCACAGGGTTGAGCTGCTGGTACACGAGGTATGGGCCTTCCCAGGCTGCCTGAAGCTTGTCCTGTGGTACGGGGACCAGTACCCACACCTTTTGACCCACTTGGTAGGTCCTCTCACAAGCGTTCTGGTCGTACCAACGCTTCTGATCGGCCTGGGCTTGAGCCATATTGTCGTGTACCAGTTGCGTCAAGGCCTGCATTTTGTCCCGGAAGCGCATGACATACTCGATAACCGACACTCCAGGGGTGGCCAAATCCCCTTCCCAAGCCTCTTTCACCAGAGCCAGGGGGCCCCGCACACGTCGCCCGTACAGGAGCTCAAACGGTGAGAATCCTGTTGAGGCCTGTGGAACCTCCCGGTAAGCAAATAACAGGTGTGGGAGATACCGCTCCCAGTCACGCCCATGGGAGTCGACCAACATCTTAAGCATCTGCTTTAAGGTGCCATTAAACCGCTCGCACAGGCCATTAGTCTGTGGATGGTACGGGCTGGCCACCAGATGTCGCACCTGGACTTGCTTACAGAGGGCCTCCATCAGCTGGGACATGAATTGGGTCCCCCGGTCAGTGAGCATTTCCTGGGGAAAACCCACTCGGGAGAAAATCTCCAGCAATGCGGTGGCCACCTTGTCAGCCCGAATGGACGACAAGGCCACTGCTTCTGGGTACCGGGTGGCATAGTCCACTACCGTCAGTATGAAGCGTTTCCCGGAGCTGCTGGGGATGGCCAGCGGGCCGACCAGATCCACAGCCACCCTCCTGAAAGGCTCATCGATGATGGGCAGAGATACCAGTGGGGCTTTGGGGCGTGGCCCCGCCTTCCCCACTCTCTGACAGGTTTCACACGAACGGCAGTAGGCAGCCACATCGGCCCCCATTTTTGGCCAGTAGAAATGCTGGTTTAACCTGGCCTTGGTCTTAGCGATCCCTAGGTGTCCGGCCATCGGAATCTCATGTGCGATCCGCAACAACTCCGTCCGGAACGGATAGGGTACCACCAACTGTCGGTCCCTGGGCCACGCCTCCGGTGAACCCTGCTGGACCGTGGCCCGGTACAGCCGTCCTTGGTCCCAGACCACTCGCTCCGGGTCCGAGTCCGAGGGAGGCTGTGCCGCCTGCTCCTTAAGAGCTTTCAGGCTGTCGTCAGCTTCTAACGCTGCCTGAAACCCCTGACTAGATGTGGCCAGAATCGACGAGACTGTCACATCTTCGGTCAGTACCCCGGGACCTGTGTCCTGGCCTCCACCTGACTCGGCTGCCACTTGGTCAGAAGGGGAAGAGCTATCGGACCTCCGGGAGGCCCCTTGGCTTCCAGCACTCCCACTGCGGGTGACAGCGGCCACAGCCGCTGCGACCGTGGGTCGTGCCTGCTCCTCCTCCGTTCCTGACCAAGTCGCCGGTTCAGGCAGACCTACCTGGCTTCCTGACACCCCGGTTGTGGGGGAACCATGCACCGAGATCTTACCTGGGAGCACTTCCGCTCCTGGACCGGCCCCAATCTCACCTGCCTGTTCCCCTCCTGCAGCAACAGAACCCCGCTGTGAAATCTCTGGGGACCCCACATTTGCTGTGGTAGCCCCCACCCCACACACTGGTCCTCCCCCTGCAGCACCCTGCTCTCTGCTTATCCCTGCAGAGGGCAACAGATCCCAGCTCACAGGCTGATTACTTGTAGAGGCATTGTCACACCTTTCTCTGACCCCCTCCCCTGTCACAGCTGCAGCTGCGTGTGTGTCTATGGTGTCTGTGCAAGCAGAAATATCAGAGTTCACTCCCTCCTCCCTTACATCATTCATAGATAACACATTAACATTGTTAGGAGTCATGTCAGTACGGGCTGAAGGTTCAGCCCTTGGGGGGGGCCCAAACTGGGAGGTTATCTGCCCCAAATCTGTCCCAAGTAGCACGTTTGCAGGGATCCGATCAGTTACCCCCACCTCCCTCACCCCTCGCCCTGCGCCCCAGTCCACATAAATGTCAGCAACAGGCAGCGCCGGGTCAATGCCTCCAATCCCGGAGACAGCGAGGGTTTTTCCCGGGATCAAGTCTTGGGGGGACACCATGTCAGGCCGCACCAGAGTCACCTCCGAGGCGCTGTCTCGCAGTCCTATGGTCACAGACCGGCCGACGGTGACAGGTTGGAAGCTGTCCAGGGACCTACCACCACCCCCACCCACACAATACACCTTGGGCGGCCCTTGGGACGGAGCCGGGGCCTTGGGACGCTGAGGGCACATGGCCTTGAAGTGTCCAGGTAGGTTGCACTGGTGGCACCGTCTTGGTTCTGCCACGGGCCTGGAGAGGGGAGTTGAGGGGGACACCCCCTGCAGTCTAGGGGCAGGTGGGGCAGTCGCAGAGTTCATCTTACCCCCTCTCCAGGTGCTGCTGGTGGCTGCTCTCCTGGCCTCAGGAGCCCGATTGTTGGTGTAGTCATCGGCCAGGGCAGCTGTAGCCGTGGACCCCTTTGGCTTCTGGTCTCGGATGAACTGGCGGAGATCCTCAGGGCAGTTCCACAAGAGTTGCTCCGTGATGAACAAGTCCAGGATCTCCGGTCCGGTGGAAAGCTGCAGGCCTTGGGTCCAGTGGTCGGCAGCTCGGGCAAGTGCCCGCCGGTGGTCAGCCCAGGAGTCCTTTGGTCCCTTTTGCAGGGTCCGGAACTTCTTGCGGTAGGACTCTGGAGTGAGGTTGTACTGTTGGATCAGGGCCCGCTTGATGGTGTCGTAGCCCTGATCTGCCTCAGCAGGCAAGTCCCCAAGGATATCCAGGGCCTTACCCCTTAGACGGGGGGTCAGGTATTTGGCCCACTGATCCTTGTCCAGATGGTGCTGCAAGCAAGTCCGTTCAAAAGCAGTCAGGAAAGAGTCCAAGTCTCCATCCTTCTCCAGCACTGGGAAGTCCTCAACACGGACCTTTGGAAGTTTGGTGTTTTGAAGGTCACATGTGGCTGATGAGGGCCGGAGCTGAGCTAGCTGCAGCTGGTAGTCACGGTCTGCCTGTCGCTCTCGCTCTCGCTCTTCACGCGCTGCCTGCCGCTCCGCAGCCTCACGCGCTGCTTGCCGTTCCGCAGCCTCAGCGTCTTGCGCTGCTTGCCGCTCCGCAGCCTCAGCGTCACGCGCTGCCTGTCGCCCACGCTCGGCCATGAGTATCTCGTAGGTATCCCGGTCTCCAGCCATAAGCCTGGCCAAGGCAGCTTGAAGGAGGGCCTCTGCACCTCTCAGGCCGGAGGGATTGGCAAGTGGTGATCTGCGGCACGCTGCAGAGCCAGGTGATTCACTGTCCATTTCAGAGCGGAGGGCTGGCATCTGGCTCGTTGAGGACCCTTGGGCGAGCTCCTCCTCATTTTGTCCAGCAGTGCCAGGTTGTGCGATGTCCTCTGCAGAGCTGTTCTCTGGCGTCTGGCTCCTGGAGGACTCGTGGACAACCTCCTCATCGTCTCTGGCCTTAGCATCGGCCATTCCTTTGGCTTTGCTCCTGGTGCTCTCAGCCATTCTTGCAGACTTTTGGTCACTGACACAGAACTGACACCTGATGCCTCCACACACCTTACAGTATCTGCACTCTGACACTCTAGTGTTGAGCTAGTCTGAAGACCCCAGCAGCCACAGCTGCTGCAGGCAGTCTTTAGTGTCTGGGAGTATGGGTCTCACACTCACACACACTATTATCTCGATCCCACCGCTGCCACCAATATGTCACAAACCACCGGGGGGGTCACTCAGAAATCCCCCGCGCTGGCTACCAGTACGTCACAATCGGGGGGGTAACAAGTGGGTGTCACCCCTCCTTTATACCTCCCGACCGACAGACAGAGCACGTGACGCGCTCTCTAGCGCCCCTCTTATAGTCAGGCCAATTATGGAATTGCCCGACAATAAGCAAGGAGGCCGCTATACTACTTATGCCGATTATTGAAGGGTCCCCGGTGAGAGTAGGGTATATATTCCCCCGACCTCCGCGGGCGGAATATATAAAACCTCCCCGAATCTCACTGGCCTCCCCACAATAATCCTTGGCACAACTCGCTGCCACCAACCGCTTCACGGTAACTATTAGCCGAACACACAGACGTGGGATTCAAGATCGAGATAACAGAACAGCCCAAGATTAATTATATAATTTAATCAGCCTAAAGCACACTAGAAACTACAATATATACAATAGGGAATCTACAGAATATACATAGGTCAGAGTACAGTTACAGATAAAGCATGGTTTACAAACAGGTATGCAATTCAATCAGTTACCTTGTGCGTCTGGCCACAGGGGGCCGCTGTAGACCAGGTTTCCAGGAACTCCCACAGATGTTTCCTACATGTGACCCCCAGCGAAAGAACACTGGAAAATGGCCGAAGTAGGGTTATCAACCTGGGCAAATCCAGGTCCCCTCCTACCTTCGTGACCTCAGAGGGAGCACTGCTCCACCCCTGGCTGGAGTTATGGACAATCCACAACATGGAATATGGGCCATAACTTTGCCTGGGAGCGTCGTAGGCGGACACCAATGCTCTCATTGTGACAGTTATGAATTTAGCTACAGAATGAGAGGACTCATGACTTGTCTACTAGTTCCCCATTGGCTGATATCACGCCTGGGGTATTTCCCAAGCTCCCGCTCCCATAAAAAGGGTGTGCCAGCATCGTCCGCATGCGGAGACACCATTTTTATGGTTGCCATATTTATCGGAAATATGGCTTGCGAGATATGAACCATTTTTTACTGGAGTCGTTCTGTCTGGATACTTCCAAGCTTGCTAATTAGATAGCAGCTCCTACCACAGGGTCACGGCAGGGAGTCCTCCTGTGTCCATTGTTCCCACATCATCTCATCTCCATATCACAGGAGATGGCCATGGAGGTGTAACACCTTCACAGATGCTGGACATTGAGAACAAGAAGGGAGGGGGGCACTGCCAGGGAGTGATGAGCGATTATGACTGGAAGTCATAATTCATCTTCATATCCCGGGATTTGCCTCACAGCGCTGTCCTACATTCTGCTCTGGGGTGAGGCGCTGTCCTACATTCTGCTCTGGGGTGAGGCCCTGTCCTACATTGTGCTCTGGGGTGAGGCGCTGTCCTACATTCTGCTCTGGGGTGAGGCGCTGTCCTACATTCTGCTCTGGGGTGAGGCGCTGTCCTATCATCTGCTCTGGGGTGAGGCGCTGTCCTATATTCTGCTCTGGGGTGAGGCGCTGTCCTATATTCTGCTCTGGGGTGAGGCGCTGTCCTACATTCTGCTCTGGGGTGAGGCGCTGTCCTATATTCTGCTCTGGGGTGAGGCGCTGTCCTATATTCTGCTCTGGGGTGAGGCGCTGTCCTATATTCTGCTCTGGGGTGAGGCGCTGTCCTATATTCTGCTCTGGGGTGAGGCACTGTCCTACATTCTGCTCTGGGGTGAGGCGCTGTCCTACATTCTGCTCTGGGGTGAGGCGCTGTCCTACATTCTGCTCTGGGGTGAGGCGCTGTCCTACATTCTGCTCTGGGGTGAGGCGCTGTCCTATATTCTGCTCTGGGGTGAGGCGCTGTCCTATATTCTGCTCTGGGGTGAGGCGCTGTCCTACATTCTGCTCTGGGGTGAGGCGCTGTCCTACATTCTGCTCTGGGGTGAGGCGCTGTTCTACATTCTGCTCTGGGGTGAGGCGCTGTCCTACATTCTCCTCTGGGGTGAGGCGCTGTCCTACATTCTGCTCTGGGGTGAGGCGCTGTCCTATATTCTGCTCTGGGGTGAGGCGCTGTCCTACATTCTGCTCTGGGGTGAGGCGCTGTCCTACATTCTGCTCTGGGGTGAGGCGCTCTCCTACATTCTGCTCTGGGATGAGGCGGTGTCCTACATTCTGCTCTGGGGTGAGGCGCTGTCCTACATTCTGCTCTGGGGTGAGGCGCTGTCCTATATTCGGCTCTGGGGTGAGGCCCTGTCCTACATTCTGCTCTGGGGTGAGGCGCTGTCCTATATTCTGCTCTGGGGTGAGGCGCTGTCCTACATTCTGCTCTGGGGTGAGGCGCTGTCCTACATTCTGCTTTGGGGTGAGGCGCTGTCCTATATTCTGCTCTGGGGTGAGGCGCTGTCCTATATTCTGCTCTGGGGTGAGGCGCTGTCCTACATTCTGATCTGGGGTGAGGCGCTGTCCTATATTCTGCTCTGGGGTGAGGCGCTGTCCTATATTCTGCTCTGGGGTGAGGCGCTGTCCTATATTCTGCTCTGGGGTGAGGCGCTGTCCTACATTCTGCTCTGGGGTGAGGTGCTGTCCTATATTCTGCTCTGGGGTGAGGCGCTGTCCTATATTCTGCTCTGGGGTGAGGCGCTGTCCTACATCCTGCTCTGGGGTGAGGCGCTGTCCTACATTCTGCTCTGGGGTGAGGCGCTATCCTACATTCTGCTCTGGGGCGAGGCGCTGTCCTATATTCTGCTCTGGGACGAGGCATTGTCCTACAATCTCCTCTGGGGTGAGGCGCTGTCCTATATTCTGCTCTGGGGTGAGGCGCTGTCCTACATTCTGCTCTGGGACGAGGCATTGTCCTACATTCTGCTCTGGGGTGAGGCGCTCTCCTACATTCTGCTCTGGGGTGAGGCGCTGTCCTACATTCTGATCTGGGGTGAGGCGCTGTCCTACATTCTGCTCTGGGGTGAGGCGCTGTCCTATATTCTGCTCTGGGGTGAGGCGCTGTCCTATATTCTGCTCTGGGGTGAGGCGCTGTCCTACATTCTGCTCTGGGGTGAGGCGCTGTCCTATATTCTGCTCTGGGGTGAGGCGCTGTCCTACATTCTTCTCTGGGGTGAGGCGCTGTCCTACATTCTGCTCTGGGGTGAGGCGCTGTTCTACATTCTGCTCTGGGGTGAGGCGCTGTCCTACATTCTCCTCTGGGGTGAGGCGCTGTCCTACATTCTGCTCTGGGGTGAGGCGCTGTCCTATATTCTGCTCTGGGGTGAGGCGCTGTCCTACATTCTGCTCTGGGGTGAGGCGCTGTCCTACATTCTGCTCTGGGGTGAGGCGCTCTCCTACATTCTGCTCTGGGGTGAGGCGCTGTCCTACATTCTGCTCTGGGGTGAGGCGCTGTCCTACATTCTGCTCTGGGGTGAGGCGCTGTCCTACATTCTGCTCTGGGGTGAGGCGCTGTCCTACATTCTGCTCTGGGGTGAGGCGCTGTCCTACATTCTGCTCTGGGGTGAGGCGCTGTCCTACATTCTGCTCTGGGGTGAGGCGCTGTCCTACATTCTGCTCTGGGGTGAGGCGCTGTCCTATCATCTGCTCTGGGGCGAGGCGCTGTCCTACATTCTGCTCTGGGGTGAGGCGCTGTCCTATCATTTGCTCTGGGGTGAGGCGCTGTCCTACATTCTGCTCTGGGGTGAGGCGCTGTCCTATATTCTGCTCTGGGGTGAGGCGCTGTCCTACATTCTGCTCTGGGGTGAGGCGCTGTCCTACATTCTGCTCTGGGGTGAGGCGCTGTCCTACATTCTGCTCTGGGGTGAGGCGCTGTCCTACATTCTGCTCTGGGGTGAGGCGCTGTCCTACATTCTGCTCTGGGGTGAGGCGCTGTCCTACATTCTGCTCTGGGGTGAGGCGCTGTCCTATATTCTGCTCTGGGGTGAGGCGCTGTCCTATATTCTGCTCTGGGGAGAGGCGCTGTCCTATATTCTGCTCTGGGGTGAGGCGCTGTCCTACATTCTGCTCTGGGGCGAGGCATTGTCCTATATTCTGCTCTGGGGTGAGGCGCTGTCCTATATTCTGCTTTGGGGTGAGGCGCTGTCCTATATTCTGCTCTGGGGTGAAGCGCTGTCCTACATTCTGCTCTGGGGTGAGGCGCTGTCCTACATTCTGCTCTGGGGTGAGGCGCTGTCCTACATTCTGCTCTGGGGTGAGGCGCTGTCCTATATTCTGCTCTGGGGTGAGGCGCTGTCCTATATTCTGCTCTGGGGTGAGGCGCTGTCCTACATTCTGCTCTGGGGTGAGGCGCTGTCCTATATTCTGCTCTGGGGTGAGGCGCTGTCCTATATTCTGCTCTGGGGTGAGGCGCTGTCCTACATTCTGCTCTGGGGTGAGGCGCTGTCCTACATTCTGCTTTGGGGTGAGGTGCTGTCCTATATTCTGCTCTGGGGTGAGGCGCTGTCCTACATTCTGCTTTGGGGTGAGGTGCTGTCCTATATTCTGCTCTGGGGTGAGGCGCTGTCCTACATTCTGCTCTGGGGTGAGGCGCTGTCCTACATTCTGCTCTGGGGTGAGGCGCTGTCCTACATTCTGCTCTGCGGTGAGACGCTGTCCTACATTCTGCTCTGGGGTGAGGCGCTGTCCTACATTCTGCTCTGGGGTGAGGCGCTGTCCTACATTCTGCTTTGGGGTGAGGTGCTGTCCTATATTCTGCTCTGGGGTGAGGCGCTGTCCTATATTCTGCTTTGGGGTGAGGCGCTGTCCTACATTCTGCTCTGGGGTGAGGCGCTGTCCTACATTCTGCTCTGGGGTGAGGCGCTGTCCTATATTCTGCTCTGGGGTGAGGCGCTGTCCTACATTCTGCTCTGGGGTGAGGCGCTGTCCTATATTCTGCTTTGGGGTGAGGTGCTGTCCTACATTCTGCTCTGGGGTGAGGCGCTGTCCTACATTCTGCTCTGGGGTGAGGCGCTGTCCTACATTCTGCTCTGGGGTGAGGCGCTGTCCTACATTCTGCTCTGGGGTGAGGCGCTGTCCTATATTCTGCTCTGGGGTGAGGCGCTGTCCTACATTCTGCTCTGGGGTGAGGCGCTGTCCTATATTCTGCTCTGGGGTGAGGCGCTGTTCTACATTCTGCTTTGGGGTGAGGTGCTGTCCTATATTCTGCTCTGGGGTGAGGCGCTGTCCTACATTCTGCTCTGGGGTGAGGCGCTGTCCTACATTCTGCTCTGGGGTGAGGCGCTGTCCTATATTCTGCTCTGGGGTGAGGCGCTGTCCTATATTCTGCTCTGGGGTGAGGCGCTGTCCTACATTCTGCTCTGGGGTGAGGCGCTGTCCTACATTCTGCTCTGGGGTGAGGCGCTGTCCTACATTCTGCTCTGGGGTGAGGCGCTGTCCTACATTCTGCTCTGGGGTGAGGCGCTGTCCTATCATTTGCTCTGGGGTGAGGCGCTGTCCTACATTCTGCTCTGGGGTGAGGCGCTGTCCTACATTCTGCTCTGGGGTGAGGCGCTGTCCTACATTCTGCTCTGGGGTGAGGCGCTGTCCTACATTCTGCTCTGGGGTGAGGCGCTGTCCTGCATTCTGCTCTGGGGTGAGGCGCTGTCCTACATTCTGCTCTGGGGTGAGGCGCTGTCCTATATTCTGCTCTGGGGTGAGGCGCTGTCCTATATTCTTCTCTGGGGTGAGGCGCTGTCCTATATTCTGCTCTGGGGTGAGGCGGTGTCCTATATTCTGCTCTGGGGTGAGGCGGTGTCCTATATTCTGCTCTGGGGTGAGGCGCTGTCCTACATTCTGCTCTGGGGTGAGGCGCTGTCCTATATTCTGCTCTGGGGTGAGGCGCTGTCCTACATTCTGCTCTGGGGTGAGGCGCTGTCCTATATTCTGCTCTGGGGTGAGGCGCTGTCCTATATTCTTCTCTGGGGTGAGGCGCTGTCCTATATTCTGCTCTGGGGTGAGGCGGTGTCCTATATTCTGCTCTGGGGTGAGGCGGTGTCCTATATTCTGCTCTGTGGTGAGGCGCTGTCCTATATTCTTCTCTGGGGTGAGGCGCTGTCCTATATTCTGCTCTGGGGTGAGGCGGTGTCCTATATTCTGCTTTGGGGTGAGGCGCTGTCCTATATTCTGCTCTGGGGTGAGGCGCTGTCCTATATTCTGCTCTGGGGTGAGGCGCTGTCCTATATTCTGCTCTGGGGTGAGACGCTGTCCTATATTCTGCTCTGGGGTGAGGCGCTGTCCTACATTCTGCTCTGGGGTGAGGCGCTGTCCTATATTCTGCTCTGGGGTGAGGCGCTGTCCTATCATCTGCTCTGGGGTGAGGCGCTGTCCTATCATCTGCTCTGGGGTGAGGCGCTGTCCTACATTCTGCTCTGGGGTGAGGCGCTGTCCTATATTCTGCTCTGGGGTGAGGCGCTGTCCTATCATCTGCTCTGGGGTGAGGCGCTTTCCTATATTCTGCTCTGGGGTGAGGCGCTGTCCTACATTCTGCTCTGGGGTGAGGCGCTGTCCTACATTCTGCTCTGGGGTGAGGCGCTGTCCTACATTCTGCTTTGGGGTGAGGCGCTGTCCTACATTCTGCTCTGGGGTGAGGCGCTCTCCTACATTCTGCTCTGGGGTGAGGCGCTGTCCTATATTCTGCTCTGGGGTGAGGCGCTGTCCTGCATTCTGCTCTGGGGTGAGGCGCTGTCCTACATTCTGCTTTGGGGTGACGCGCTGTCCTACATTCTGCTCTGGGGTGAGGCGCTGTCCTACATTCTGCTCTGGGGTGAGGCGCTGTCCTATATTCTGCTCTGGGGTGAGGCGCTGTCCTACATTCTGCTCTGGGGTGAGGCGCTGTCCTACATTCTGCTCTGGGGTGAGGCGCTGTCCTACATTCTGCTCTGGGGTGAGGCGCTGTCTTACATTCTGCTCTGGGGTGAGGCGCTGTCCTACATTCTGCTTTGGGGTGAGGTGCTGTCCTATATTCTGCTCTGGGGTGAGGCGCTGTCCTACATTCTGCTCTGGGGTGAGGCGCTGTCCTATATTCTGCTTTGGGGTGAGGCGCTGTCCTACATTCTGCTCTGGGGTGAGGCGCTGTCCTACATTCTGCTCTGGGGTGAGGCGCTGTCCTACATTCTGCTCTGGGGTGAGGCGCTGTCCTATATTCTGCTCTGGGGTGAGGCGCTGTCCTACATTCTGCTCTGGGGTGAGGCGCTGTCCTATATTCTGCTTTGGGGTGAGGCGCTGTCCTACATTCTGCTCTGGGGTGAGGCGCTGTCCTACATTCTGCTCTGGGGTGAGGCGCTGTCCTATATTCTGCTCTGGGGTGAGGCGCTGTCCTACATTCTGATCTGGGGTGAGGCGCTGTCCTATATTCTGCTCTGGGGTGAGGCGCTGTCCTACATTCTGCTCTGGGGTGAGGCGCTGTCCTACATTCTGCTCTGGGGTGAGGCGCTGTCCTACATTCTGCTCTGGGGTGAGGCGCTGTCCTACATTCTGCTTTGGGGTGAGGTGCTGTCCTACATTCTGCTCTGGGGTGAGGCGCTGTCCTACATTCTGCTCTGGGGTGAGGCGCTGTCCTACATTCTGCTCTGGGGTGAGGCGCTGTCCTATATTCTGCTCTGGGGTGAGGCGCTGTCCTACATTCTGCTCTGGGGTGAGGCGCTGTCCTATATTCTGCTCTGGGGTGAGGCGCTGTCCTATATTCTGCTCTGGGGTGAGGCGCTGTCCTATCATCTGCTCTGGGGTGAGGCGCTGTCCTATATTCTGCTCTGGGGTGAGGCGCTGTCCTATATTCTGCTCTGGGGTGAGGCGCTGTCCTATATTCTGCTCTGTGGTGAGGCGCTGTCCTATATTCTGCTCTGGGGTGAGGCGCTGTCCTATATTCTGCTCTGGGGTGAGGCGGTGTCCTATATTCTGCTCTGGGGTGAGGCGCTGTCCTATCATCTGCTCTGGGGTGAGGCGCTGTCCTATATTCTGCTCTGGGGAGAGGCGCTGTCCTATATTCTGCGCTGGGGTGAGGCGCTGTCCTACATTCTGCTCTGGGGTGAGGCGCTGTCCTACATTCTGCTTTGGGGTGAGGCGCTGTCCTATATTCTGCTCTGGGGTGAGGCGCTCTCCTACATTCTGCTCTGGGGTGAGGCGCTGTCCTATCATCTGCTCTGGGGTGAGGCGCTCTCCTACACTCTGCTCTGGGGTGAGGCGCTGTCCTACATTCTGCTCTGGGGTGAGGTGCTGTGCTACATTCTGCTCTGGGGTGAGGCGCTATCCTACATTCTGCTCTGGGGTGAGGAGCTGTCCTACATTCTGCTCTGGGGTGAGGCGCTGTCCTACATTCTGCTCTGGGGTGAGGCGCTGTCCTATCATCTGCTCTGGGGTGAGGCGCTGTCCTATATTCTGCTCTGGGGTGAGGCGCTGTCCTATATTCTGCTCTGGGGTGAGGCGCTGTCCTACATTCTGCTCTGGGGTAAGGCGCTGTCCTACATTCTGCTTTGGGGTGAGGCGCTGTCCTACATTCTGCTCTGGGGCAAGGCGCTGTCCTATCATCTGCTCTGGGGTGAGGCGCTGTCCTATATTCTGCTCTGGGGTGAGGCGCTGTCCTATATTCTGCTCTGGGGTGAGGCGCTGTCCTACATTCTGCTCTGGGGTGAGGCGCTGTCCTACATTCTGCTCTGGCGTGAGGCGCTGTCCTATATTCTGCTCTGGGGTGAGGCGCTGTCCTACATTCGGCTCTGGGGTGAGGCGCTGTCCTACATTCTGCTTTGGGGTGAGGCGCTGTCCTACATTCTGCTCTGGGGTGAGGCGCTGTCCTACATTCTGCTCTGGGGTGAGGCGCTGTCCTATATTCTGCTCTGGGGTGAGGCGCTGTCCTACATTCTGCTCTGGGGTGAGGCGCTGTCCTACATTCTGCTCTGGGGTGAGGCGCTGTCCTACATTCTGCTCTGGGGTGAGGCGCTGTCCTATATTCTGCTCTGGGGTGAGGCGCTGTCCTATATTCTGCTCTGGGGTGAGGCGCTGTCCTATATTCTGCTCTGGGGTGAGGCGCTGTCCTACATTCTGCTCTGGGGTGAGGCGCTGTCCTATATTCTGCTCTGGGGTGAGGCGCTGTCCTACATTCTGCTCTGGGGTGAGGCGCTGTCCTACATTCTGCTCTGGGGTGAGGCGCTGTCCTATATTCTGCTCTGGGGTGAGGCGCTGTCCTACATTCTGCTCTGGGGTGAGGCGCTGTCCTATATTCTGCTCTGGGGTGAGGCGCTGTCCTACATTCTGCTCTGGGGTGAGGCGCTGTCCTACATTCTGCTCTGGGGAGAGGCGCTGTCCTACATTCTGCTCTGGGGTGAGGCGTTGTCCTACATTCTGCTTTGGGGTGAGGTGCTGTCCTATATTCTGCTCTGGGGTGAGGCGCTGTCCTATATTCTGCTCTGGGGTGAGGCGCTGTCCTATATTCTGCTCTGGGGTGAGGCGCTGTCCTATCATCTGCTCTGGGGTGAGGCGCTGTCCTATATTCTGCTCTGGGGTGAGGCGGTGTCCTATATTCTGCTCTGGGGTGAGGCGCTGTCCTATATTCTGCTCTGGGGTGAGGTGCTGTCCTATATTCTGCTCTGGGGTGAGGCGCTGTCCTACATTCTGCTCTGGGGTGAGGCGCTGTCCTATATTCTGCTCTGGGGTGAGGCGCTGTCCTATATTCTGCTCTGGGGTGAGGCGGTGTCCTATATTCTGCTTTGGGGTGAGGTGCTGTCCTATATTCTGCTCTGGGGTGAGGCGCTGTCCTATATTCTGCTCTGGGGTGAGGCGCTGTCCTATATTCTGCTCTGGGGTGAGGCGCTGTCCTATCATCTGCTCTGGGGTGAGGCGCTGTCCTATATTCTGCTCTGGGGTGAGGCGCTGTCCTATCATCTGCTCTGGGGTGAGGCGCTGTCCTATCATCTGCTCTGGGGTGAGGTGCTGTCCTATATTCTGCTCTGGGGTGAGGCGCTGTCCTATCATCTGCTCTGGGGTGAGGCGCTGTCCTATCATCTGCTCTGGGGTGAGGCGCTGTCCTACATTCTGCTCTGGGGTGAGGTGCTGTCCTATATTCTGCTCTGGGGTGAGGTGCTGTCCTATCTGCTCTGGGGTGAGGCGCTGTCCTATCATCTGCTCTGGGGTGAGGCGCTGTCCTATATTTTGCTCTGGGGTGAGGCGCTGTCCTACATTCTGCTCTGGGGTGAGGCGCTGTCCTATATTTTGCTCTGGGGTGAGGCGCTGTCCTATATTTTGCTCTGGGGTGAGGCGCTATCCTACATTCTGCTCTGGGGTGAGGCGCTGTCCTACATTCTGCTCTGGGGTGAGGCGCTGTCCTATATTCTGCTCTGGGGTGAGGCGCTGTCCTATATTCTGCTCTGGGGTGAGGCGCTGTCCTACATTCTGCTCTGGGGTGAGGCGCTGTCCTACATTCTGCTCTGGGGTGAGGCGCTGTCCTACATTCTGCTCTGGGGTGAGGCGCTGTCCTATATTCTGCTCTGGGGTGAGGCGCTGTCCTACATTCTGCTCTGGGGTGAGGCGCTGTCCTATATTCTGCTCTGGGGTGAGGCGCTCTCCTACATTCTGCTCTGGGGTGAGGCGCTGTCCTATATTCTGCGCTGGGGTGAGGCGCTGTCCTACATTCTGCTCTGGGGTGAGGCGCTGTCCTACATTCTGCTCTGGGGTGAGGCGCTGTCCTATATTCTGCTCTGGGGTGAGGCGCTGTATATATTCTGCTCTGGGGTGAGGCGCTGTCCTACATTCTGCTCTGGGGTGAGGCGCTGTCCTACATTCTGCTCTGGGGTGAGGCGCTGTCCTATATTCTGCTCTGGGGTGAGGCGCTGTCCTATATTCTGCTCTGGGGTGAGGCGCTGTCCTACATTCTGCTCTGGGGTGAGGCGCTGTCCTATATTCTGCTCTGGGGTGAGGCGCTGTCCTATCATCTGCTCTGGGGTGAGGCGCTGTCCTATATTTTGCTCTGGGGTGAGGCGCTGTCCTACATTCTGCTCTGGGGTGAGGCGCTGTCCTATATTTTGCTCTGGGGTGAGGCGCTGTCCTATATTTTGCTCTGGGGTGAGGCGCTATCCTACATTCTGCTCTGGGGTGAGGCGCTGTCCTACATTCTGCTCTGGGGTGAGGCGCTGTCCTACATTCTGCTCTGGGGTGAGGCGCTGTCCTATATTCTGCTCTGGGGTGAGGCGCTGTCCTATATTCTGCTCTGGGGTGAGGCGCTGTCCTACATTCTGCTCTGGGGTGAGGCGCTGTCCTACATTCTGCTGTGGGGTGAGGCGCTGTCCTACATTCTGCTCTGGGGTGAGGCGCTGTCCTACATTCTGCTCTGGGGTGAGGCGCTGTCCTACATTCTGCTCTGGGGTGAGGCGCTGTCCTATATTCTGCTCTGGGGTGAGGCGCTGTCCTATATTCTGCTCTGGGGTGAGGCGCTGTCCTATATTCTGCTCTGGGGTGAGGCGCTGTCCTACATTCTCCTCTGGGGTGAGGCGCTGTCCTACATTCTGCTCTGGGGTGAGGCGCTGTCCTATATTCTGCTCTGGCGTGAGGCGCTGTCCTATATTCTGCTCTGGGGTGAGGCGCTGTCCTACATTCTGCTCTGGGGTGAGGCGCTGTCCTACATTCTGCTTTGGGGTGAGGCGCTGTCCTACATTCTGCTCTGGGGTGAGGCGCTGTCCTACATTCTGCTCTGGGGTGAGGCGCTGTCCTATATTCTGCTCTGGGGTGAGGCGCTGTCCTACATTCTGCTCTGGGGTGAGGCGCTGTCCTACATTCTGCTCTGGGGTGAGGCGCTGTCCTACATTCTGCTCTGGGGTGAGGCGCTGTCCTATATTCTGCTCTGGGGTGAGGCGCTGTCCTACATTCTGCTCTGGGGTGAGGCGCTGTCCTACATTCTGCTCTGGGGTGAGGCGCTGTCCTACATTCTGCTCTGGGGTGAGGCGCTGTCCTATATTCTGCTCTGGGGTGAGGCGCTGTCCTATATTCTGCTCTGGGGTGAGGCGCTGTCCTATATTCTGCTCTGGGGTGAGGCGCTGTCCTACATTCTGCTCTGGGGTGAGGCGCTGTCCTATATTCTGCTCTGGGGTGAGGCGCTGTCCTACATTCAGCTCTGGGGTGAGGCGCTGTCCTACATTCTGCTCTGGGGTGAGGCGCTGTCCTATATTCTGCTCTGGGGTGAGGCGCTGTCCTACATTCTGCTCTGGGGTGAGGCGCTGTCCTATATTCTGCTCTGGGGTGAGGCGCTGTCCTACATTCTGCTCTGGGGTGAGGCGCTGTCCTACATTCTGCTCTGGGGTAAGGCTCTGTCCTATATTCTGCTCTGGGGTGAGGCGCTGTCCTATATTCTGCTCTGGGGTGAGGCGCTGTCCTATATTCTGCTCTGGGGTGAGGCGCTGTATTATCATCTGCTCTGGGGTGAGGCGCTGTCCTACATTCTGCTCTGGGGTGAGGTGCTGTCCTATATTCTGCTCTGGGGTGAGGCGCTGTCCTATATTCTGCTCTGGGGTGAGGCGCTGTCCTATATTCTGCTCTGGGGTGAGGCGCTGTCCTATATTCTGCTCTGGGGTGAGGCGCTGTCCTACATTCTGCTCTGGGGTGAGGCGCTGTCCTATCATCTGCTCTGGGGTGAGGCGCTGTCCTATCATCTGCTCTGGGGTGAGGCGCTGTCCTATATTTTGCTCTGGGGTGAGGCGCTGTCCTACATTCTGCTCTGGGGTGAGGCGCTGTCCTATATTCTGCTCTGGGGTGAGGCGCTGTCCTATCATCTGCTCTGGGGTGAGGCGCTGTCCTATCATCTGCTCTGGGGTGAGGCGCTGTCCTACATTCTGCTCTGGGGTGAGGCGCTGTCCTACATTCTGCTTTGGGGTGAGGCGCTGTCCTACATTCTGCTCTGGGGTGAGGCGCTGTCCTATCATCTGCTCTGGGGTGAGGCGCTGTCCTATATTCTGCTCTGGGGTGAGGCGCTGTCCTATATTCTGCTCTGGGGTGAGGCGCTGTCCTACATTCTCCTCTGGGGTGAGGCGCTGTCCTACATTCTGCTCTGGGGTGAGGCGCTGTCCTATATTCTGCTCTGGGGTGAGGCGCTGTCCTACATTCTGCTCTGGGGTGAGGCGCTGTCCTACATTCTGCTCTGGGGTGAGGCGCTGTCCTATATTCTGCTCTGGGGTGAGGCGCTGTCCTACATTCTGCTCTGGGGTGAGGCGCTGTCCTACATTCTGCTCTGGGGTGAGGCGCTGTCCTACATTCTGCTCTGGGGTGAGGCGCTGTCCTACATTCTGCTCTGGGGTGAGGCGCTGTCCTATATTCTGCTCTGGGGTGAGGCGCTGTCCTATATTCTGCTCTGGGGTGAGGCGCTGTCCTATATTCTGCTCTGGGGTGAGGCGCTGTGCTACATTCTGCTCTGGGGTGAGGCGCTGTCCTATATTCTGCTCTGGGGTGAGGGGGTGTCCTATATTCTGCTCTGGGGTGAGGCGCTGTCCTATATTCTGCTCTGGGGTGAGGTGCTGTCCTATATTCTGCTCTGGGGTGAGGCGCTGTCCTATCATCTGCTCTGGGGTGAGGCGCTGTCCTATATTCTGCTCTGGGGTGAGGCGCTGTCCTATCATCTGCTCTGGGGTGAGGCGCTGTCCTATCATCTGCTCTGGGGTGAGGTGCTGTCCTATATTCTGCTCTGGGGTGAGGCGCTGTCCTATCATCTGCTCTGGGATGAGGCGCTGTCCTATCATCTGCTCTGGGGTGAGGCGCTGTCCTATATTCTGCTCTGGGGTGAGGCGCTGTCCTACATTCTGCTCTAGGGTGAGGTGCTGTCCTACATTCTGCTCTGGGGTGAGGCGCTGTCCTATATTCTGCTCTGGGGTGAGGCGCTGTCCTACATTCTGCTCTGGGGTGAGGCGCTGTCCTACATTCTGCTCTGGGGTGAGGCGCTGTCCTACATTCTGCTCTGGGGTGAGGCGCTGTCCTATATTCTGCTCTGGGGTGAGGCGCTGTCCTACATTCTGCTCTGGGGTGAGGCGCTGTCCTATATTCTGCGCTGGGGTGAGGCGCTGTCCTACATTCTGCTCTGGGGTGAGGCGCTGTCCTACATTCTGCTCTGGGGTGAGGCGCTGTCCTATATTCTGCTCTGGGGTGAGGCGCTGTCCTATATTCTGCTCTGGGGTGAGGCGCTGTCCTACATTCTGCTCTGGGGTGAGGCGCTGTCCTATATTCTGCTCTGGGGTGAGGCGCTGTCCTACATTCTGCTCTGGGGTGAGGCGCTGTCCTACATTCTGCTCTGGGGTGAGGCGCTGTCCTATATTCTGCTCTGGGGTGAGGCGCTGTCCTATATTCTGCTCTGGGGTGAGGCGCTGTCCTACATTCTGCTCTGGGGTGAGGCGCTGTCCTATCATCTGCTCTGGGGTGAGGCGCTGTCCTATCATCTGCTCTGGGGTGAGGCGCTGTCCTATATTTTGCTCTGGGGTGAGGCGCTGTCCTACATTCTGCTCTGGGGTGAGGCGCTGTCCTATATTCTGCTCTGGGGTGAGGCGCTGTCCTATCATCTGCTCTGGGGTGAGGCGCTGTCCTACATTCTGCTCTGGGGTGAGGCGCTGTCCTACATTCTGCTTTGGGGTGAGGCGCTGTCCTACATTCTGCTCTGGGGTGAGGCGCTGTCCTATATTCTGCTCTGGGGTGAGGCGGTGTCCTATATTCTGCTCTGGGGTGAGGCGCTGTCCTATATTCTGCTCTGGGGTGAGGTGCTGTCCTATATTCTGCTCTGGGGTGAGGCGCTGTCCTATCATCTGCTCTGGGGTGAGGCGCTGTCCTATATTCTGCTCTGGGGTGAGGCGCTGTCCTATCATCTGCTCTGGGGTGAGGCGCTGTCCTATCATCTGCTCTGGGGTGAGGTGCTGTCCTATATTCTGCTCTGGGGTGAGGCGCTGTCCTATCATCTGCTCTGGGATGAGGCGCTGTCCTATCATCTGCTCTGGGGTGAGGCGCTGTCCTATATTCTGCTCTGGGGTGAGGCGCTGTCCTACATTCTGCTCTAGGGTGAGGTGCTGTCCTACATTCTGCTCTGGGGTGAGGCGCTGTCCTATATTCTGCTCTGGGGTGAGGCGCTGTCCTACATTCTGCTCTGGGGTGAGGCGCTGTCCTATATTCTGCTCTGGGGTGAGGCGCTGTCCTACATTCTGCTCTGGGGTGAGGCGCTGTCCTACATTCTGCTCTGGGGTGAGGCGCTGTCCTATATTCTGCTCTGGGGTGAGGCGCTGTCCTATATTCTGCTCTGGGGTGAGGCGCTGTCCTACATTCTGCTCTGGGGTGAGGCGCTGTCCTATCATCTGCTCTGGGGTGAGGCGCTGTCCTATCATCTGCTCTGGGGTGAGGCGCTGTCCTATATTTTGCTCTGGGGTGAGGCGCTGTCCTACATTCTGCTCTGGGGTGAGGCGCTGTCCTATATTCTGCTCTGGGGTGAGGCGCTGTCCTATCATCTGCTCTGGGGTGAGGCGCTGTCCTACATTCTGCTCTGGGGTGAGGCGCTGTCCTACATTCTGCTTTGGGGTGAGGCGCTGTCCTACATTCTGCTCTGGGGTGAGGCGCTGTCCTATCATCTGCTCTGGGGTGAGGCGCTGTCCTATATTCTTCTCTGGGGTGAGGCGCTGTCCTATATTCTGCTCTGGGGTGAGGCGCTGTCCTACATTCTCCTCTGGGGTGAGGCGCTGTCCTACATTCTGCTCTGGGGTGAGGCGCTGTCCTATATTCTGCTTTGGCGTGAGGCGCTGTCCTATATTCTGCTCTGGGGTGAGGCGCTGTCCTACATTCTGCTCTGGGGTGAGGCGCTGTCCTACATTCTGCTTTGGGGTGAGGCGCTGTCCTACATTCTGCTCTGGGGTGAGGCGCTGTCCTACATTCTGCTCTGGGGTGAGGCGCTGTCCTACATTCTGCTCTGGGGTGAGGCGCTGTCCTATATTCTGCTCTGGGGTGAGGCGCTGTCCTATATTCTGCTCTGGGGAGAGGCGGTGTCCTACATTCTGCTCTGGGGTGAGGCGCTGTCCTATATTCTGCTCTGGGGTGAGGCGCTGTCCTACATTCTGCTCTGGGGTGAGGCGCTGTCCTACATTCTGCTCTGGGGTGAGGCGCTGTCCTACATTCTGCTCTGGGGTGAGGCGCTGTCCTATATTCTGCTCTGGGGTGAGGCGCTGTCCTATATTGTGCTCTGGGGTGAGGCGCTGTCCTATATTCTGCTCTGGGGTGAGGCGCTGTCCTACATTCTGCTCTGGGGTGAGGCGCTTTCCTATATTCTGCTCTGGGGTGAGGCGCTGTCCTACATTCTGCTCTGGGGTGAGGCGCTGTCCTACATTCTGCTCTGGGGTGAGGCGCTGTCCTATATTCTGCTCTGGGGTGAGGCGCTGTCCTACATTCTGCTCTGGGGTGAGGCGCTGTCCTATATTCTGCTCTGGGGTGAGGCGCTGTCCTACATTCTGCTCTGGGGTGAGGCGCTGTCCTACATTCTGCTCTGGGGTAAGGCGCTGTCCTATATTCTGCTCTGGGGTGAGGCGCTGTCCTATATTCTGCTCTGGGGTGAGGCGCTGTCCTATATTCTGCTCTGGGGTGAGGCGCTGTATTATCATCTGCTCTGGGGTGAGGCGCTGTCCTACATTCTTCTCTGGGGTGAGGCGCTGTCCTGCATTCTGCTCTGGGGTGAGGCGCTGTCCTATATTCTGCTCTGGGGTGAGGCGCTGTCCTACATTCTGCTCTGGGGTGAGGCGCTGTCCTATCATCTGCTCTGGGGTGAGGCGCTGTCCTATCATCTGCTCTGGGGTGAGGCGGTGTCCTACATTCTGCTCTGGGGTGAGGCCCTGTCCTATATTCTGCTCTGGGGTGAGGCGCTGTCCTATATTCTGCTCTGGGGTGAGGCGCTGTCCTACATTCTGCTCTGGGGTGAGGCGCTGTCCTACATTCTGCTTTGGGGTGAGGCGCTGTCCTATATTCTGCTCTGGGGTGAGGCGCTGTCCTACATTCTGCTCTGGGGTGAGGCGCTGTCCTACATTCTGCTCTGGGGTGAGGCGCTGTCCTATATTCTGCTCTGGGGTGAGGCGCTGTCCTATATTCTGCTCTGGGGTGAGGCGCTGTCCTATATTCTGCTCTGGGGTGAGGCGCTGTCCTACATTCTGCTCTGGGGTGAGGCGCTTTCCTATATTCTGCTCTGGGGTGAGGCGCTGTCCTACATTCTGCTCTGGGGTGAGGCGCTGTCCTACATTCTGCTCTGGGGTGAGGCGCTGTCCTATATTCTGCTCTGGGGTGAGGCGCTGTCCTACATTCTGCTCTGGGGTGAGGCGCTGTCCTATATTCTGCTCTGGGGTGAGGCGCTGTCCTACATTCTGCTCTGGGGTGAGGCGCTGTCCTACATTCTGCTCTGGGGTGAGGCGCTGTCCTACATTCTGCTCTGGGGTAAGGCGCTGTCCTATATTCTGCTCTGGGGTGAGGCGCTGTCCTATATTCTGCTCTGGGGTGAGGCGCTGTCCTATATTCTGCTCTGGGGTGAGGCGCTGTATTATCATCTGCTCTGGGGTGAGGCGCTGTCCTACATTCTGCTCTGGGGTGAGGCGCTGTCCTATATTCTGCTCTGGGGTGAGGCGCTGTCCTGCATTCTGCTCTGGGGTGAGGCGCTGTCCTATATTCTGCTCTGGGGTGAGGCGCTGTCCTACATTCTGCTCTGGGGTGAGGCGCTGTCCTATCATCTGCTCTGGGGTGAGGCGCTGTCCTATCATCTGCTCTGGGGTGAGGCGGTGTCCTACATTCTGCTCTGGGGTGAGGCCCTGTCCTATATTCTGCTCTGGGGTGAGGCGCTGTCCTATATTCTGCTCTGGGGTGAGGCGCTGTCCTACATTCTGCTTTGGGGTGAGGCGCTGTCCTACATTCTGCTCTGGGGTGAGGCGCTGTCCTATATTTTGCTCTGGGGTGAAGCGCTGTCCTACATTCTCCTCTGGGGTGAGGCGCTGTCCTATATTCTGCTCTGGGGTGAGGCGCTGTCCTACATTCTGCTCTGGGGTGAGGCGCTGTCCTACATTCTGCTCTGGGGTGAGGCGCTGTCCTACATTCTGCTCTGGGGTGAGCCGCTGTCCTACATTCTGCTCTGGGGTGAGGCGCTGTCCTATATTCTGCTCTGGGGTGAGGCGCTGTCCTATATTCTGCTCTGGGGTGAGGCGCTGTCCTACATTCTGCTCTGGGGTGAGGCGCTGTCCTATACTCTGCTCTGGGGTGAGGCGCTGTGCTACATTCTGCTCTGGGGTGAGGCGCTGTCCTATATTCTGCTCTGGGGTGAGGCGCTGTGCTACATTCTGCTCTGGGGTGAGGCGCTGTCCTATATTCTGCTCTGGGGTGAGGCGGTGTCCTATATTCTGCTCTGGGGTGAGGCGCTGTCCTATATTCTGCTCTGGGGTGAGGTGCTGTCCTATATTCTGCTCTGGGGTGAGGCGCTGTCCTATCATCTGCTCTGGGGTGAGGCGCTGTCCTATATTCTGCTCTGGAGTGAGGCGCTGTCCTATCATCTGCTCTGGGGTGAGGCGCTGTCCTATATTCTGCTTTGGGGTGAGGCGCTGTCCTACATTCTGCTCTGGGGTGAGGCGCTGTCCTACATTCTGCTCTGGGGTGAGGCGCTGTCCTACATTCTGCTCTGGGGTGAGGCGCTGTCCTATATTCTGCTCTGGGGTGAGGCGCTGTCCTATCATCTGCTCTGGGGTGAGGCGCTGTCCTATCATCTGCTCTGGGGTGAGGCGCTGTCCTATCATCTGCTCTGGGGTGAGGCGCTGTCCTATCATCTGCTCTGGGGTGAGGCGCTGTCCTATCATCTGCTCTGGGGTGAGGCGCTGTCCTATCATCTGCTCTGGAGTGAGGCGTTGTCCTACATTCTGCTCTGGGGTGAGGCGCTATCCTATCATCTGCTCTGGGGTGAGGCGCTGTCCTATCATCTGCTCTGGGGTGAGGCGTTGTCCTACATTCTGCTCTGGGGTGAGGCGCTGTCCTATCATCTGCTCTGGGGTGAGGCGTTGTCCTATCATCTGCTCTGGGGTGAGGCGCTGTCCTATCATCTGCTCTGGGGTGAGGCGCTGTCCTATATTCTGCTCTGGGGTGAGGCGCTGTCCTATCATCTGCTCTGGGGTGAGGCGCTGTCCTATCATCTGCTCTGGGGAGAGGCGCTGTCCTACATTCTGCTCTGGAGTGAGGCGCTGTCCTATCATCTGCTCTGGGGTGAGGCGCTGTCCTATCATCTGCTCTGGGGTGAGGCGCTGTCCTACATTCTGCTCTGGGGTGTGGCGCTGTCCTATCATCTGCTCTGGGGTGAGGCGCTGTCCTATCATCTGCTCTGGGGTGAGGCGCTGTCCTATATTCTGCTCTGGGGTGAGGCGCTGTCCTATCATCTGCTCTGGGGTGAGGCGCTGTCCTATCATCTGCTCTGGGGTGAGGCGCTGTCCTATATTCTGCTCTGGGGTGAGGCGCTGTCCTATCATCTGCTCTGGGGTGAGGCGCTGGTGATCGGCTTTAGCCGCACTCCGTAGATTCGTGAGTGATGTAAATCTGCAGAAGCTCCAGTTTCACGGTTTTGTTGTTTGAGTAGAAAAGGGAAATTGCGGCTGCGAAACCCTGAAATGTGACACGGAACAGGAGATTCCCACAGCTTTTCATATTCATATATATATATTACAGTTGAAAAGTTTGGGGGTCACTTCAATGAAGCTAACATTAAATTACACAGAAATCCCCTCTATACACTGTAATGTGGTAAATGACTATTCTCGCTGCAAACGTCCGGTGTTTAATGCAATATCCACATAGGTGTATAGAGGCCCATTTCCAACAACCACCAGTTCAATGTTCTAATGGTACATTGTGTTTGCTGTGTTAGAATGCTAATAGATGTTTAGAAATCCCTTGGAAACCCTTGTGCATGTATGTTAGCACAGCTGAAAACAGTTTTGCTGATTAGAGAAGCTATAAAACAGACCTTCCTTTTGAGGTAGTTGAGAATCTGGAGCATTACATTTGTTGGTTCCATTAAACTCTCAAAATGGCCAGAAAAAGAGAACTTTCCTGTGAAACTCGACAGTCTATTCTTGTTCTTAGAAATGAAGGATATTCTATGCGAGAAATTGCCAAGAAACTGAAGATTTCCTACAACGGTGTGTACTACTCCCTTCAGAGGAGAGCACAAACAGGCTGTAACCAGAGTAGAGAGAAGTGGAGGCCGCGCTGCACAACTGAGGAGAGCACAAACAGGCTGTAACCAGAATAGAGAGAAGTGGAGGCCGCGCTGCACAACTGAGGAGAGCACAAACAGGCTGTAACCAGAGTAGAGAGGAGTGGAGGCCGCGCTGCACAACTGAAGAGAGCACAAACAGGCTGTAACCAGAGTAGAGAGAAGTGGAGGCCGCGCTGCACAACTGAGGAGAGCACAAACAGGCTGTAACCAGAGTAGAGAGAAGTGGAGGCCGCGCTGCACAACTGAGGAGAGCACAAACAGGCTGTAACCAGAGTAGAGAGAAGTGGAGGCCGCGCTGCATAACTGAGGAGAGCACAAACAGGCTGTAACCAGAGTAGAGAGAAGTGGAGGCCGCGCTGCACAACTGAGGAGAGCACAAACAGGCTGTAACCAGAGTAGAGGGAAGTGTGAGGCCGCGCTGCACAACTGAGGAGAGCACAAACAGGCTGTAACCAGAGTAGAGAGAAGTGGAGGTCGCGCTGCACAACTGAGGAGAGCACAAACAGGCTGTAACCAGAGTAGAGAGAAGTGTGAGGCCGCGCTGCACAACTGAGGAGAGCACAAACAGGCTGTAACCAGAGTAGAGAGAAGTGGAGGTCGCGCTGCACAACTGAGCACCAAGACCAGTACATTACAGTCTCTAGTGTGAGAAATCCACGCCTCACAGGTCCTCACCTTGCAGCTTCATTACATAGCACCCGCAAAACACCAGTGTCACCGTCTACAGTGAAGACTCCGGGATGCCGGCCTTCAGGGCAGAGGGGCAAAGAAAAGCCATATCTGAGACTGGCTAATAAAGGAAAAGATTAATATGGGCAAAAGAACACAGACATTGGACAGAGCAAGATTGGAAAAAAGTGTTATGGACAGACGAATCCAAGGTTGAGGTGTTTGAATCTCGCAGAAGAACATTTGTGAGACGCAGAACTACTGAAAAGATGCTGGAAGATGCCTGACGCCCTCTGTCAAGCATGGTGGAGGTCATGTGATAGTGTGGGGTTGCTTTGTGCTGGTAAAGTGGGAGATTTGTACAAGGTAAAAGGGATTTTGAATCAGGAAGGCTATCCCTCCATTTTGCAGCATCATGCCATACCCTGTGGACAACGCTTGATTGGAGCCAATTTCATCCTACAACAGGACAATGACCCAAAGACACCTCCAAATTATGCATGAACTATTTAGGGAAGAAGCCGGCAGCTGGTATTATCTGTAATGGAGAGGCCCAGTCACCAGACCTCAACCCTATAGAGCTGTTGTGGGAGCAGCTTGACCGTATGGTGCCAAAAAGTGCCCATCAACCAATCTAACTTGTGGAGGGGGAAGCATGGGGGGAAATACAGTGCCTACAAGTAGTATTCAACCGCCTGCAGATTTCGCAGGTTTGATAAGATGCAAATAAGTTAGCGGCTGCAAACCTCAAACAAGAGCAGGATTTATTAACAGATGCATAAATCTTACAAACCAACAAGTTTTGTTGCTCAGTTAAATTTTAATACATTTTCAACATAAAAGTGTGGGTCAATTATTATTCAACCCCTAGGTTTAATGTTTTGTGGAATAACCCTTGTTTGCAATTACAGCTAATAATCGTCTTTTATAAGACCTGATCAGGCCGGCACAGGTCTCTGGAGTTATCTTGGCCCACTCCTCCATGCAGATCTTCTCCAAGTTATCTAGGTTCTTTGGGTGTCTCATGTGGACTTTAATCTTGAGCTCCTTCCACAAGTTTTCAATTGGGTTAAGGTCAGGAGACTGACTAGGCCACTGCAACACCTTGATTTTTTCCCTCTTGAACCAGGCCTTGGTTTTCTTGGCTGTGTGCTTTGGGTCGTTGTCTTGTTGGAAGATGAAATGACGACCCATCTTAAGATCCTTGATGGAGGAGCGGAGGTTCTTGGCCAAAATCTCCAGGTAGGCCGTGCTATCCATCTTCCCATGGATGCGGACCAGATGGCCAGGCCCCTTGGCTGAGAAACAGCCCCACAGCATGATGCTGCCACCACCATGCTTGACTGTAGGGATGGTATTCTTGGGGTCGTATGCAGTGCCATCCAGTCTCCAAACGTCATGTGTGTGGTTGGCACCAAAGATCTCGATCTCATCAGACCAGAGAATCTTGAACCAGTCTGTCTCAGAGTCCTCCAAGTGATCATGAGCAAACTGTAGACGAGCCTTGACATGACGCTTTGAAAGTAAAGGTACCGGGGGGGGCGGAGCTAGACATGGCCGAGTGAGGACGCTTTTTGCTGGAGCTCCTCAAAACAATTCTCCATACCACCGGTATTTTATCTATAATGGGCAAATCTGCCCCAAAGAAGAAAAAGCCCAACACCTCAGGGCAACCCCCTGCATCCCAGGGCAAAATAGGGGCCTATCTCACCCGTGCTACGGAGCCTGGGACCCTGTCACAGCCGGGAAGGGAACTGCGGCCTGCAGGACTGGAAGGCAACGCCACCCCGGTGCTCGGAGGGGCGACGAGCCAGGAGTACCAGGTGAGAAAGGAAACGGCAGAGGCCACCCACGACCCGGGAAGACCCCCCAAGGGAATCATGAAGGCGGCGGGAGCGGGTGGATCCCCCACAACGGCCGATGCGGTGCCGCCGGCGGCGCCATGCCAAGATGGCGGCCGCGACCAGGAGACGCTAGCAGGGCTGGAGGCCGGGCCGACCGCGAGCGCAGCTTCACTTACCTCGCCCGCCAAGACGCTACTGATGGAGCCAAGAAGCCCTGCCATCCTGCCTGTGGCTGACACCGATGGAGCCGGAGGAAGAGCGGCGTGCGAGGCGCACGTGTGCTCAGGCTCAGAAGATGAGTCACCGCTGCGAGCCCTAGCACAGAAGACACTGGCGCAGCAGGGAGAAACTGTACCGCAGGCACCAGCAGGCCCGTTCCCACACACAGACACAGTGATCGGAGGTGAGAGGAGAATGGGAGCAGGTGCTGGTGACCTGTTGTCCTGCAAGGTCCAGGTGCGGGGGCTCCAGGGAGAGTTGGGAAGTGGGGCCAGAGCCAGAGGGGGGAGCAGCGACAACAGCCTCTTCTTGGGAGCCACACGTCCCCCAGGAGGACCTGGAGATAGAGGAGGAACCCATGACCTGTGTGTAGCTGCCAATGAGTCCTGGGGGATACCCCAGAGGGAAATACCCCCTCCATCCCCGGATCGGTGGTCCACCGGATCCTCCTGGGCAGAGAGCCCACCTGCCGCAGGCAGGGACCTGGATGGGGGCCCTTTGCTCCCCGTGACTGGGGGCCCCAGGGTGCGGGGGTCGCCACCAATTTGTCATACATCTCTGCCACAAGTTTGGGACAATATAAAGAATCCCCAAAACCCACAAACGCTAACTTATGATCCAGCCTTGCAAGATTCTTTTTATACATACCCCACTATTCCTCACGCTACTACCTCAAGAGACGAGGACCGCCCGGCAACCCTGGCAGATCTGAGGGCTTTGTTGCAAGCAATCCCCACCAAGAAAGACATCGCAGCACTAGCCAATCAAGTAGTGGCGGAGTGTAAGCAGGAATTTATCCAGCTGCGGCAGGATCTCTCATCACTTACTAACAGAGTTGACACCCTGGAGGAGCAACAATCAAACTCTCAGATGTCTATTCAATCTATTCAAGAGACTGTAGAAAACCAAGCCAAGCAATTATTTACCCTCCAACAACATGTGGATGACCTAGAAAACAGAAATAGACGTAATAATTTGCGAGTTAGAGGGCTCCCGGAATCTATTGCTGCCCCTGATATTCCCGCTGCTCTCCGTGTCATTTTTAACGACCTGCTGAAGAGACCACCGGGAGCTACCCTTGAACTTGATAGAGCCCACAGGGCTTTACGCCCACCAGATCCAAATGACTCCCGCCCGAGAGACATTGTATGCAGAGTTCATTTTTTCGCTATCAAAGAGGCCATTCTACAAGCAGCCAGGAGGAAGAAGAATCTGTTCTACAATGGCTTTACCATCCGCATAATGCCTGACCTCTCACGACACACTCTAGCCCAACGTGCGACTCTTAAACCCCTTCTTGATGTCCTGAAGGAGAGGGGTCTACCGTTCCGGTGGGGATTCCCATTTTCCCTCTCGGTGCAGAAGGACTCCCGATGGATGGTCCTACGTTCCCCAGAAGACCTCCCGGCTTTTACTGACAGTCTGAATTTGCCTACAATCTCTATTGCAGCATGGCCAACCACCCTACTCCAGCCTTGGGTGCCCAGGGAACGATTGGTCTCTTCCAGACCTTCTCCCCCTTTCGAGTCCAACAGGGGGCTACCTCCAAGAGGAGAAAGGGGCCGCAGGGGTGGCCGTTTGCGGTAACCAATGTGGAGGAAACTAATAGCTGGAAACCAATAGCTGGATACGTCCATATGACCTACTTTTTACAGTATTTTTGGTTACTGGACTTCCGCATGTTACATTCCAGTCGATTCATAGCCCATATTACACAAGCATTTGTCACTTCTACCGGTGCTTATGGTTATCTCTAATGTATTTGAGTTTATATGGAGCTTAGCTCGGTTATGTCTGACATCCTTTATCCCCAAATAGGTTGGGATCCCCTGTCCTGCCTAGATGAGGCGGATATGTTCCCTAGGAACGGTTGTTCAGATTTAGTCTGTTGTGATAGGCTTTTTTTGCCTGTTGTTCTTCTTGTCCTCTTCCTTCCTTACCTGTTACATTGTGTATCCCCTGAATCTTTTTTTCCCTCTAACTTCTGCGGCTGGGACGATCATGCGCGACTCTCTTTCTTATATATTTCTAATATCTTATTTTTTTTATATAGATGGCAGACCTAACCATCGCTTCTTTCAACACCAGAGGCCTCAATGTCCCGGAGAAAAGGTCACAGATACTGTATCATCTTCATAAAAGGAAGGTGAGAATAGCGTGTCTCCAGGAGACACACTTCAAACAAGGGCATGCCCCTGCCCTTAAAAATAAATATTACCGGACGTGGGTGTCCTCGGACAACCCTGAATCCCGCTCTAAAGGGGTGGCGATAGCCATCCATAAATCCCTCCCACATCAGATCCTAAAGTGCACGACAGATAGTCTGGGAAGATACATAATCCTCTCGCTGAGGGTGGGGACCCATATCTTCACAATAATTAATGCATACGCCCCAAATCAAAGACAGGACACTTTTATTTCCCGTTTAATCGACGTCGCAATTCCCCTGATACAGGGCACGGTGATTTTGTGCGGTGACCTTAATGTCACCCTAGATCCTACCTTAGATAACTCAAAGGGGAAATCTAGCATTGCATACACTACCATTAAGCGTATTAAAAAAGCGTTATTGCGCATTCAATTGTTCGACACCTGGAGAATACAGCACCCATCGGATAGAGACTATAGTTTCTATTCCCACATCCAGGATTCCTATAGTCGTCTTGATTACATACTAATACAGCACAACGCGCTCCCCTGGGTCCGACACACAATAATGGATAACATATTGTGGTCAGATCATGCACCGGTTTATTGCACGATCGAGATCCCCTCTCTTTCGACCCCTAGGGGGTCATGGCGGCTGAATGAGTCGTTGCTACTGGATGAGCTTTGTGTTTCTGATGTCCAGACCTCTATTGTGGGGTTCATGAAAGACCACTCGGCGGACGACACAGCCCCCACTTATAAGTGGGAAGCATTGAAATGTGTCCTACGAGGTATTTTTATTAAGCATGGGTCCCGAATCAAGAAAGGGAAGGCCCAGGATATAGTAAAAGCCCTACATAGGGTCTCTGAACTAGAGCTCATCCACAAGCGAGCCTTATCGGCCACAAATTTACAAGCCCTCTTACAAGCCAGGTTCGAGGTTAAGAAATTGCTTGATTCCTCGTATCAACGTCTAATGCAGGTGGGAAGGGGGAGGTTTTATGAGTTTGGGGATAAACCCGGTAAACTGTTGGCAAACGCGCTGAGGGAGGAGAGAGCACATACCCTCATCCCCTGCATTAAGAATTCACGCGACGAACTTCTCTACGCCACCCCAGACATCTCAAACACATTTCACAAATATTATTCCAAGTTATATAATATACCTGCTGAACCCTCTGAGTCAGGGAATGGGTGTCCTTCAATGCCCTCACCTTTTAGATGTCTCGATAGTTCTGTGATCAATAACTTGGAGAGCCCGTTTCTACTGGAGGATTTATTGGCGGTGATTCGTGACACTCCTGGCAACAAAAGCCCTGGCCCTGACGGGCTCCCTGCTAAATTCTATAAATCCTTTGCAGAACAATTAGCGCCCTTAATGCTCCTTTCCTTTAACTCAATCTCGGAATCTGTCCCCTTTCCGCCCCAGTCCACCACGGCTCATATTTCATTGCTCCGTAAAGCCGGTAAAGACCCCATGGCGTGTAGTAGCTTTAGACCGATATCGCTCCTTAATGTAGATTTAAAAATCTATGCCAAGCTTTTGGCAAATAGACTCGGCCCCCTACTCCCTGATCTGATCCACCTGGAGCAGGTTGGGTTTGTCCCTGGAAGAGAGGCAAGGGACAACACCATAAAAACTCTGGATTTAATTCATCACGCACACACTAAAAAACTCCCCTTGATGTTGCTGTCTTTGGATGCTGAGAAGGCTTTCGACAGAGTCTCCTGGCAGTCACTTTCTCAGACCCTAGAACATATAGGCCTGGGACCGGTTTTTTCGTCTAAAATTATGTCTTTATATAATTCTCCGACTGCCCACCTTAAGATTAATGGCACTCTGTCGAGACCCTTCTCCATTCGAAACGGGACACGGCAGGGATGTCCCCTGTCACCGCTACTATATGTTCTAGTTATGGAGCATTTGTTGTCGGCCATCCGGGCGGACCCGGACATACAGGGCATCAAGATCGCCGGCCGGGAGCATAAGTGCGCTGCCTTCGCTGACGATCTTCTCTTATACCTGTGTAACCCCACTACATCCCTCCCGTCTTTAATGAAGGTGTTGGACCGTTTTAGCAAATGGTCCAATTTTAAAATCAATTTTGATAAATCAGAGGCCCTAAATATATCCTTACCCCAATCAACTGTGAATGTTATAAAGCCAAACTTTCCTTTCAGATGGCCACCTCATGGTAGTATTGGATATTTAGGCATCAAAATCCCCTCTGACTTGTCTAAACTCTTTCAACTAAACTACCAAAGTTTCCTGGCACGGCTCGAGGGGGATTTCGCTCTGTGGCATAGGGGCACCCTCTCATGGTTTGGCAGGATTAGTGCACTTAGAATGACGGCTCTGCCAAGACTGTTATATTTGATACAGACGGTCCCGGTCTATGTTCCGGCGACCTACTGGGCCAGGATGCAACGCTTACTCGGTCGCTTTGTCTGGTCGGGAAAGCGTGCCCGTATAGGGGGTGGCATCCTGACTAGGACTAAGGGAGCGGGGGGAACAGGATTACCCGACTGCAGAAGGTACTACCTGGCAGCCGCCCACGCCAGGGTCCTTGACTTTTTGCATAACTCCGGTTCGAAGCTTTGGGTTAGCCTGGCACAGAGTCTGTGCCCCTTATCATTACTGACGTTGCCATGGACCTGGCCGTCCCTCACCAAGCATAAGATTGAGATGTCATATAGTACTAAACAAACATTGAAAACGGTCCACTCTGTGTCATTACACAGTCTCCTGATCCGGCCTAGAGGGCCCCTTATGCCACTGACCGATAACCCGGAGTTTTTGCCGGGAGCATCATCAAACAATTTTCTGGGCAGCACGAAACTGAATCCTTTGAGACTAAATCGGGTGGCCCCAAGGGGGTCCCTCCTCCCACTACGAGAGTTGACAGAGAGCCTTAATTTCAAACTGCGATTCCATTTCGAATATGCCCAACTCAAACACTTCTTGACCTCACAAGATACTGTCGTAGCTCATCCATTACCCCAAACGCCCTTTGAGGACCTGTGCATTGGCCCCTCTGTTACGCGCCATGCAATTTCAAAAGTATATAGGATTATGACGAATGCAGCAGAGGCGTCACCTCCTCGCTTTTGTAAAGCATGGGAGTCAGAGCTTAATCAAATGATCTCTGAGAGTCAATGGAAGCGTTGTTTCCGCCTGACCCACAGGTCCGTGGTTGCCACCAGGATGCAAGAAACCAGCTATAAAATACTCTCCAGGTGGTACAGGGTGCCGGCGACCCTCCATGCATGGTGCCCCGAAATACCTGACACTTGCTGGCGATGTGGAGCCCAAGGTGGCACCATGTCCCACATCTGGTGGCATTGCTCGGGCCTGTCGGCCTTTTGGAACAAAGTACTGGCAGCTATACGAGAGGCCACGGGGATCGTAGTCCCCAGCCGCCCGGAGGCAGTTTTATTGTATATTTGTAATATAGCGGAAAAGGTTTTTAAGAAATCTATCTTGGGTCACCTCCTTCAGGCCGCTAAGACAGTGATTCCTCGGCGTTGGAAAGACTCTAACCCTCCGACGTTCGACGAATGGGTAACTGAGGTAAATGTGATCCACCGCATGGAAAGGGTGATGGCCCAGTCACGTGGGCAAACAGTTGAGACAGCCACCAAGTGGTTCCAGTGGGAAACTTTCCTATCTAGTAAAAAATTTCTGGACCTGATCTAACCTCCGAATCGGGGACACTCTGGTTTCTTACTTGTCGATCAGCTTATGTCACACTTTCAACAAATCTTAGTTCTATAAGCATGGTATCAGTCCCGGTCGCCTCACCCTACTCTCATTCTCCTTTTTGTCTCTTCTTCTCCTTTTCTGACCTAATCCTTCTTCTCTGGATCCTATGCCTTTACCTCCTTTTGTTGTTTTACCATTATTTAAGGTCTTAAATGATTATCTTTGTACCATTTTTACTATCCATGGATTATTCCCAAACCCATGAAGGCTTGGTGTTGTATTGACTATTGATTTGCATCATTGATATAACATGGATAAGTGTCTTAATTTTGTATTCCTTTGAAAATCAATAAAATTTTAAATTGGAAAAAAAAAAAAGAAAGTAAAGGTACCTTACGGGCTCGTCTGGAACGGAGACCATTGCGGTGGAGTACGTTACTTATGGTATTGACTGAAACCAATGTCCCCACTGCCATGAGATCTTCCCGGAGCTCCTTCCTTGTTGTCCTTGGGTTAGCCTTGACTCTTCGGACAAGCCTGGCCTCGGCACGGGTGGAAACTTTCAAAGGCTGTCCAGGCCGTGGAAGGCTAACAGTAGTTCCATAAGCCTTCCACTTCCGGATGATGCTCCCAACAGTGGAGACAGGTAGGCCCAACTCCTTGGGAAGGGTTTTGTACCCCTTGCCAGCCTTGTGACCCTCCACGATCTTGTCTCTGATGGCCTTGGAATGCTCCTTTGTCTTTCCCATGTTGACCAAGTATGAGTGCTGTTCACAAGTTTGGGGAGGGTCTTAATTAGTCAGAAAAGGCTGGAAAAAGAGATAATTAATCCAAACATGTGAAGCTCATTGTTCTTTGTGCCTGAAATACTTCTTAATACTTTAGGGGAACCAAACAGAATTCTGGTGGTTTGAGGGGTTGAATAATAAATGACCCTCTGAATAAACTTTTCACAATTTAAAAAAAAAAAGAAATAACATTGTTTTTTGCTGCATTTCACACTTCCAGGCTGATCTACAGTCCAAATGTCACAATGCCAAGTTACTTCCGAATGTGTAAAGCTGCTAAATCTGCAGGGGGTGAATACTACTTGTAGGCGCTGTATCTCCAGATAACCTCTGCAAATTACCAGCTAGAATGTGCCAAAGCTCTGCAAAGCTGGAATTGTGCAAAGGAGCGATCTGTGCCGAAAGCCAAGTGTGAAGAGGAAATTATTATTCCATGTAACAATCATTATTTCTCCCCTCGTCACTGTCTGAGATTCTCTATTCATTATACACTCATCTGAGAAATACAAGGAGGAGATTCATGGAAAAGACAATTTTCTGGAGGAGAACAAACTTTTGAACGGAGAGATATACGGTACTTACCAAGCCTCCTGCATGGCTGTTATCTGCTCCTGCGGCTGCTCATCCTTCTTCCGGGGCCGCTCATTAGACTCATGCATATTCACTGTTTCCTCCACCACCTGGTGTCTGTGATTGGTTGCAGTCAGACAGGGCCCCCAGCCTGTGTGACAGCCTAACGCTTTCAATCACAGACACTGTCTGCGGGTCTAGAACATACTGTAAAAATAAATAAATAGGGGCGTGGCCTGGACGGCAATGTGAAGAGACGTGTTTGTGGAACTCTCCTGCAAACACCCTTGATAAATCCCTGAATACCGCTGTTATCACTGCCTCAGCCGGCTGTCAGGAAGATAAGGTGGTGAGGACTTGTCTGGGGTGAGTCTGGTGGATGCAGAGAGGTGCCATGGTCCGTCACAGGCAAAAAGATAATGGAGGCGGGAAAGTCCCCAGCTCTCAAGATGGTGCCATGATAAGGCAGGAAGCTGAGAAAGTTAATGCAGCCTGTCAGGAGAGGATGCAGATCGCTGCAAGGCTGGAGAAATTTGCCTGGACTTCAGAGAAATCACTTCAGCATATAGATAACAGAGGTGAGAAAGGAGAGGAGGGAGAAGACAATGCCAGCTCTGATGAGATGGGGGATGGTGAAAAGCAGCAAGATAAGACAGGAGAAGTGGAGAAAGCACATAGTGCACAGGAGGCTCCAGAAAACCCCACTTTAAAGGACGTTTTTGCAGTGGTGTCTTTTTGTAAAGAAGCTATGACTACCCTGACAAAGCAAGTTAAGGGATTACAGGCAGAGGTTGCTGACATTAAGAAAGACCTCAAGAAAGCCGATCTGAGAACAGCGGCTGTGGAGGAGAGAGTGGGGATAACAGAGGATCATATTACAAAACTACAAAAGTCTGAAAAAACATTTGCACAGCAGATAGCTGAAATCATGGCAAAAAATGATGATTTAGAGAACCGCTCTAGAAGAAATAACATCCGGATTGTCGGCATCCCTGAGAAAGCGGAAGGAAGAAACCCCACTGAATATGTAGAAGACTGGCTCAGGGGGAAAATGGGTGCTAATGTCTTATCCAAGCTCTATGCCGTGGAACGTGCACACAGAGTCCCGATGCAGCCACAACCAGCAGGCAGGGGCCCTCGCACTATTCTAGCCAAGCTCCTCAACTACAGAGACAGGGATACTATACTGCGAAAGGCAAGAGACATGGAGGATCTTATGATTGATGGCCAGAGAATTTCCATATACCCGGACTACTCCATTTCTGTTCAAAAGCTACGTATGACTTTTACAGGAGTAAAGAGGCGCCTGCGAGAGATGGGGGTGCAATACTCAATGATGTTCCCGGCAAAGCTAAGAGTGACGGCGTTGGAGCGGGTGCACTTTTTTACAACTCCAGAGGAAGCCATGCAGTGGTTGGACGCAAACGAAAAGCGGATCCGTTTGAAGGAATGAGCTGACTGTCTGAATCTGCAGTGTGTTGGAGAAGGCCGGCTGAGGCTCTACAACATCCTTAGGAGCTTACAGGGGACCCTTCTTGTTTTTTCTTTTTTTTCTTTTTTTTTTTTTTTCTCCTTCCCTTTGGGATTGAGGTAGTATGCAGGGGGAATGCGAAGGGTTTGATGTGAGCTTCGCAGGACATGGGGACTGCCTAATTTGGCGCGGTGGTGGTATTTACAATTTGAGATTCCAGTTTAATTACTGTTCGCCATTTTACTGTTATATTGGTTGAGTGGAATATGATTATACATAGAAAGGGGGGGAGTGGAGAATTGTTGGAAAAGGGACGAGTTTTAAAATGTGTCTAAGAGGGGAATGCGAGGGAGGTAGGGGGGAATTTAGTAGGGATTATGGACCAGGTTTGGAAAACCCGATGCTTCACGGGAGTACTCGAAAACAGGAAGTGGTGGGGAGTAGGAGGGGAGGGGAGCAGGGGGGGGAGGGGGGAAAGGGGTAGGGTAGAGGCAGCATGGGGAGATACTACAAGGTTTGATGGTTTTACTGGGTGGGATAATGGGGGATAGAATTAAGGTGTTGAGTTGGAATATTAGAGGGTTATCAGATAGGTCTAGGAGAGCGGCAATAATTAAATATGTTCAAGAACAGAACCCGTCAGTAATATGTCTACTAGAAACGCATCTAACAAAGGAGACAACACATGTTTTAAATAGGAGATGGGTGCAGAAGGCCTATCACTCCACCTTTTCCAACTATGCAAGGGGTGTATCACTGCTGATCCATAACTCTGTGCAATATGAAGAGATAGAAGTGTATGTGGTGTGAGACTGTGACCGGGGTTATCTATGACGGCCGGTATGTCTCGCCCCGGTTGTGCTCACTCCATGATAATCCACTATAGGGTTAATGCTGTTTTCCCTACAGGCTGAAGGGAGGGATAAATAGATTCAGGAACAAGGGCAGGTGTGCCTGGTGTGAGGGGGTGATCACATCTCCCTGAGCTCTCTGCTGGAGAGGCACATATGTAATATTGTGGACTGTTTCTTTGGAATAAACCGTGTGCTGTGAACCTTGGTGCCTGGATCCCGTGTCTTCTGCAGCGCAGCCGACGACGCTACCTCACATATGGTGGAGAATCGGCGGGCATGACAGCCGGTGAGGTGTAGCATCCATTCCTGGTGACCCAGTAGCACATGTCCTGGATTCGAGCGGCTATACTACAGCCCAAACCCGGCGACGCCATGGAGGACATACTAAAGCATTTGGCTC